>NW_006293469.1:43536-61397 GCF_000327345.1 Myotis davidii | reverse complement strand
GGGACCGGCCGCTGCCATGAAGCTGCCGGCAGGCTCCCAGCCGGACCCGCCGCGCGGAAAACTTAGGAAAACGCAAAGGGCTAAATTCCAGGTCAGCTCCATCTCCGAGGACCTGTTGGGAGGCGGTGGAAGCCTGACTTTATAGCCACAGCAGAGGCTGTAAAAGGCGACGTGAGTATTAACACTTAATAGGTAACTGGTCATCGGTGATAATGCAATCAGTGCATCGTTCAGCGATGTGATGTCGGAAAATGTAAAGGCGATTTAAGCCGAGGAACCTGGAAAATGTCTGAAGAAAGACACGTTCTCCACATTTTTTTTTCTTCTTACAAAGCATTTTAAAATTTGTTTCCATAACGCAACAAAAGCGAGTCCCTTGCCAAACTTTCCCCCCCTTTGAATATGATGAAACATTTTGTAAAAGATTCAAATAATATAGAAACATATGAAACATCCCTGTAAGTTCTTTCCCTCCCGCCCGCCTCTTCCTGGTGTAAGCAATTCGACATCGCTTCCTCCCAGTTTTCCTTCTCCGTGTGGCCAAATGGTAATGCGGGAGTTTGAAAGCTGGTTTAAATCGCTCCTGGAGAAAAGCCCTTAATATGCCTGCCTCTTCACCTGTAGAATGAAGTAGCTGGTAGTGAGAATGAAATGAGGTCATTCTTTAAAATGCTTAGAACAATGCAACTGAGTGATAGTGGTTATTGCATATATTCGATGCAAACATAAGTAGGTGTATGACATTTTAAATGTATAATATAATTTAACATATACAGGATTATGGTTGTTCCTCAGCTTGCTTTCTTCTTTTCACTTAGTAGCTGCTGGAGTTCTGGCTACATCAGAATGTATAGACCCACCTCTTTTTAGCATTCTTCCACAGAAAGGAGGTAACATAATTTAACTTCTTGCATATTAAACACTGGTTCTATCTTAATTTTAATTGGTTGCAAATGTATATAGATATACATTTCTACCTATACATTACATATCTTTGTCCACATGTGTGACTATTTCTTTAACATAGATTCTTAGGAATTAAGTTGACCCAATGGCATATCTGTTTCAAATTCTGATTGAAATACAAAGTCTTGCCGAAACCGGTTTGGCTCAGTGGATAGAGCGTCGGCCTGCGGACTGAAAGGTCCCAGGTTCAATTCCGGTCAAGGGCATGTACCTGGGTTGTGGGCACATCCCCAGTGGGAGGTGTGCAGGAGGCAGCTGGTCGATGTTTCTCTCTCATCGATGTTTCCAACTCTCTATCTCTCTCCCTTCCTCTCTGTAGAAAATCAATAAAATATATTTTGAAAAAAGAAAGAAAGAAAAAAAGAAATACAAAGTCTTCCAAAACAGGTTTCTTCAAATTTAAATTCTACAGACAGAATTGTGCTTAAATCTCTCTGCTTTGCTAACACTTGTTATAAAACTTGATATTTTTGACACTTGGAAGAATGAAAATATTATCTTTATTGGTTTCTTATTTTTCTGCTTAAAATGTAGCTCTTCATGTTTTGGGGCTGCTTGTTTTTCTTCTGAGATTTATGTTTATATCCTTTGTACATTTTTATTATTTTAACTTATTACTGAAATAAAAACTCTTTAATAGAGTTTGGATGTCATATATTAAAACATGATAGAGCCCTGGCAAGGTGGCTCAGTGGGTGGAGCATCCCCCTGTACACCCACAGGTGATGGGCTGAGTTCCTGGTCAGGGCATGTGCCAATCCTGCAGCCCATCACGCTTCTCTCTCATGTATCCTCAGGTGAGGATTAAAAACAAACACACACACAAACAAAAAAACATGATAGGAAAAAATTTTCCCCGGTCCTTTAATATGGTTTATGGTGTCTTTTAAAGTACATTCCTGATACCATAGTTTAAGTCTCACGTCAAACCTGTATTCCTTTATCTTGTTTTAAATCTTTAGATCTTTAGCTCATCTTGAATTTTAACTGTATGTATATTGTGTGGCATGGCTTATCAATTTTTAACATGTTATTGAATAGGCCATCTTCTTCCACTACTTGAAATGCTACCTTACCAGAAACAAAATTTCTATGAAGACATAGATATGTCGGGACTTTCTACTGATTGATTATCCATTCCTGTGACAATACCACACAATTTAAATTTCTATAGTTGTGTAGTACTTTTTACTTTATGATAGGACATAGCCCCTCCTTCCATTCTTTTTCCTGGACTTTTCTTGGTGTTGCACACACACATTTACTCTTCCTATTTTTTTAAAAAATAGAAACAATTTTATTTCATTTACTGGAATTTTAAAGATGGCCTTGATGTCAAGCTTCAAATCTGGTAACCATCATTTTGTTGTCTCTATCAATGAGTTTGTTTTTTGTTTGTTTATTGCTTTTTGTGTATTATCCCACATATGAGTGAAATCATGTGGTTCTTAACCTTTTCCATCTGACTTTTTTTACTTGGCATAATACTCTCAAGATCCATTCATGTGGTCACAAATGACAATATTTTAATTTTTTAATGGCTGAGTAATATTCCATTGAATATATGTAGCATATCTGTATCCAATTGTCCATCAAAGGACACTGTTTCCATGTCTCGGCCACTGTGAATAAAGCTGAAATGAACATAGGGGCACATATACTAGTATCTTTACAGATGAGTGTTTTCACATCAAGATCCTGGCCATTACCAACTCCTTCAAAGAACAATCAGAATCTAGGTTTTGCTGAAATGAAGCTGATTTTTTAAAATATATATTTTTTATTGATTTCAGAGAGGAAGAGAGAGGGAGAGATGGAAACATCAATGATGAGAATCACTGAACGGCTGCCTCCTGCATGCCCCCCACTGGGGATCAAGGTTGCAATCTGGGCATGTGCCCTTGACCAGAATCAAACCCAGGACGCTTTAGTCCACAGGCTGACGCTCTATCCACTGAGCCAAACCAGCTACCATCAGCTTGACCTCTGTATCTATGTCAGTTGCTATTTTATTTGTTCATTAATTTTGCTCTTTAGATTCCACATATAAGTGAAATCATATGGTATTTTTCTTTCTCTGTGTGACTTATTTCACTTAGCATAATACCCTCTAGGTTCATCCATATTGTCGCAAGTGGTAAAATTTCACTTTTTTTATGGCTAACATTCCATTGCATATATGTACCACAGCTTTCTTACCCATTTGTCTATTCATGGGCACTTGAATTGCTTCCAAATCTTGGCTATTGTAATAACACTGCAATGAACATATTCTTTCTAATTAGTGTTTTGGGTTTCCTCGGATATATACCCAGAAGTGAAATCTCTGAGTCATAGGAGAGCCTTCATTTTGTTAATGTGGAGTATCAGTCACATTGATTTGTGGGCATTGCACATCCTTGAATTCCTGGAATAAATCCCACTTGATCATGATGTATGACCCTTTTAATGTATTGTTGAATTCAGTTTGCTAATAATTGTTGAGGGTTTTTGCATCTAATATCAGGGATATTGGCCTGTAATTTTCTTTTCTTTTGGCGACCTCCTTAAGTTTTGTTGTCAGGGTAATAATGGCCTACTAAACTGAGTTTGGAAATGTTCCCTCCTTTTCTACTTTTTTGAGTTTGAGAAAGATTGGTATCAATTCTTCAAATGTTTGGTAGAATTCACCATTTAAGCCATCGGGTCCTGGACTTTTTTTGAGAGGTTTTGTTTTGTTTGCTTTTTTAAAATATGTTTTTATTGATTTTAGAGAGAAGAGATAGGGATAGAAACATCAATGAGAGAATCATCATTGATTGGCTGCCTCCTGCATGCCCCCTACTGGAGATGGAGCCAGCAGCCCAGGCATGTGCCCTAACTGGGAATCAAACTGGTGACCTCTTGGTCAACAACACTCAACTACTGAGCCACACCAGCAGGACTGCTGAGAGGTTTTTGATTATTGAGTCAATCTCCTTACTAGTCTGCTCAGATTTTCTGTTCCTTCATGATTCTCAGTAAGTTGGATGTTTCTAGAAATTTAGGAACTCTCCTCTTGTTGATGGACACCTGTTGGGATTTGGTTGAAAATAAATTAAATTTATAGTTGACAATTTCAACATTCAAGTAGTCCCACTACTGAGTGGGACTTGCTCTATCTACCCACTTACTAAAGATCTTATATGCTGTTATCCACTTTACCTTCCTGACAAGTAACATGAGGAGGAAGGGGTGATGTGGAAATGTAAGCACTCATTCAGACGGACAAAAAGTGACTGTAGCCCCAGCTGGTTTTGCTCAGTGGATAGAGCATCAGCCTGTGGACTGAAGGGTTCCAGGTTTGATTCTGGTCAAGGGCACATGCCCAGGTTGCGGGCTCAATCCCTAGTAGGGGGCGCACAGGAGGCAGCTGCTCAATGATTCTCTCATCATTGATGTTTCTCTCTCTTCTCTCTGAAATCAATAAAAATATATTTTTTAAAAAAACCCTCTAACTGCATTTGTAGTAATTCCCTCGTTCGCTCTGGAGCCTGCACTCCCATTAATGGTAGAATTGGGAAGGGGATGAGATTCATCAAAACAGAACTCAGGTTTCCTATGCTTCAAATTTTCCTTTGGGCAAATAGTTGATCAAATTAAAGTTCAAACTCCTGTCAGGCTGTTTCTCTTCTTTCAGGACCTCTTAACACCATTTTCATTGAGTGGGAGTCAGTACAGAGAAGGGCTCTTTCTTGCTGTCTCCTAGCTTTTCTCTAGAATGTTCTTCCTCCTAACACCTGTTACTGAATGTCCTGCCTGACATTTGTCCGTTTTTTACACCAGGATCTCAGAGCTGCCTCGCTAGCAAGTCTGAGATCCCAAGGTATCTTCATCCCAACAGCCTCTAAAACCCTCATTAATTAGGAACATACCTTTGAAGGAGCTTATAACCCTGCATTTGCTAACTGTGCAGCTTCTCTATTCCCAGTGTCCCTACCCTATCTTTTTCAAGCCAATGGAGAGTGAAATTACTATTATTGAACTCACATACCACATATGAACACGCCTTAATTGGCTCTACAGGCCAAGAATGAATCTGGTAAAAGCTGCAATAGAAACTGCATCATCAGTATACTGATAACTAAGTTTCAGGAAGTTAGTATCATAAACAGCAATAACTTTTACCTGGAAGAAAGCCATAAAATTTGGAAATGGTTTATAATATATCAAATCACAGATTTCCCTTAAAATAAAAGTTAGAGCCCTAACTGTTTGGCTCAGTGGATAGAGCGTCGGCCTGCGGACTGAAAGGTCCCAGGTTCGATTCTGGTCAAGGGCATGTACCTTGGTTGCGGGAACATCCCCAGTAGGGGGTGTGCAGGAGGCAGCTGATTGATGTTTCTCTCTCATCGATGTTTCTAACTCTCTATTCCTCTCCCTTCCTCTCTGTAAAAAAAAAATCAATAAAATATATATTTTTAAAAAAGTTAGACAATAACTCTTAGGGCACAGAAGTTAAACTAGTACAAAGTAATGATGCCCTAGATGGTTTTGCTCAGTAGATAGAGCTTTACCCTGCAGACTAATTCAAAGGCAGATGCCCGGGCTGGGGGATCGATCCCCAGTAGGGGGCGTGCAAGGGGCAGGTGATCAATGATTTACTCTCATCATCAATGTCTCTCTCTCTCTCTCTCTCTTCCTCTCTGAAATCAATAAAAATATATTTTAAAAATAATAAAAGACTCATAGTTACAAGTAGATGGAAACAACCTCTCTCTATATAAAAGCCTAAGCAACTGAACAACCTGTTGACCAGTCGCTATGATGCACACTGACCACCAGGGGGCAGGTGCTCAATGCAGGAGCTGCCCCCTGGTGGTCAATGTGCTCCCACAGTGGTAACACCGTTCAGCTGACCAATGGGAGCCAGACGCAGGGCTCACGGCTGGCGAGCGCTGCTGTGGTGTGAGCCTCTCACAATTGGGACTGACTGGGTGCGAGCCCACGGCAGGCGCAGCAGGGCTGGGATGAGCGGGAGCGGCAGGCAGGAGTAGCAGGCGGCATTGGCCTGCTGGTTTCAGCCCAATCCCCGCAGGCCACGCCAAAGGACCCCACTGGTGCATGACCAACCCGCGGCTGGCCAACCTCCTGTGGCCAGCCAACCTCCTGCAGTCCCTCCCTCTGGCCAGCCGGCCCCGATTGCCAGCCAGGCTGAGGGACCCTACCCGTGCATTAATTCATGCACCAGGCCTCTAGTAAGAGTATAAATAAATTGAAGACAAATGCAAAACAAGTTATTTTATTTTGGTGAAAAACTGCAATAGTTAGCAATTGAAAGTTATTTCCCCAATAAAATACTACATACCATAAAAGTAATGGACCTTTTTCCTACAAATGAAAGCAAAGGTCTTAGTTACTGAAACCACACATTATTAGGTTCCAACTTCACTTAGATAAGAAGCACGCTAAACAGAGGCCCACGTTGGCATAGAAGTGTATGACAGGAATGCGGCACACAGGACCTTCAACTTGGTTCGTTACTCAGCAATGATCTTCCCGAAGCCTTGCTCCCAGAAACATTCTCTCCCTAGCAGAGCTCCATTCAGACCCCAGGCTCCAGGCCAGGAAGCAGAGGGCCACAGTTTCTTTGGTTAGTTGCTTTCAATATCTCAATCTTCAAGCAAGTAATTAGGGTTCACTACCAAGTAGGGATCCTCTTCATAGCTCTCACTCCCTTCCGTGGAACCTTTCAATCCAGCTTGGGTGAGCTCAATGAGAACATGATCCTGTGAAGCACAAACATTCGTCCTCAGGTCTCCACAGTGTTATCGACATGCCAGGTACACAGCACCTGACCCTTCTCCTGAGTGTCTGCTACTAGCATTTTCTTTCATTTCCCCTCCAGACACTCTTAGAAAAAGGACTATACTTTAAAATCATTACTATGGATCTGCTAAACCTGTCCCCATTAGGATATAGACCTTTTCACACCATAAACCTCCTTTTAAAAATTAAGAAATATGGACCTGGGTGATGTAGCTCGGGTGGTTGAGCGTCATACCAAGAGGTGGCTGGTTCGACCTCCAATCAGGGCACATGCCCAGTTTTGGGCTCTATCCCAATAGAGGGTTGTGCAGGAGGCAGCCAAGTGATACGTCTCTGACTGTCTCTCTGTCTCTCCCCTCCCCTCCCTCTGTCCCTTCTTCTCTAAAACCAGTAAAAATACATTTAAAAGAAAAATTTAAGGATTGTGTGAGTAAGCTCAACAGTCATTGTGATTTTAATAAGGTTTTCTGGCATACTACATCAAATACTTGTAAATATAATTTCAAAAGGCAAGATGTATGAATTTTATGATTTGCAATTGTGTAAAATACTCTGATATGTTTATCACTCTGATAAAAGTATTTAGTTTCACGTAATATCTTGATAATTTTAATTACTGGTCATTGAACTCTTTCTTTACTACCCATTCATAAATCAGAGGTAGAATCTGAAGATAAATTTCACTCTGATCTAAGAGCTAATAATAATAAATTAAAAAAAAGAACATGCCAGGTGGCTTAAAAATATTGATGACAGATTTCAAGCCTATGATGTACCTATACATCAACCTAAAATATCTACAAATGAGAAGGACTCGTACCCAAGCCTGTATGGAGGAACTCAGGGAACAGTGATTTGATCCTAAGAAGGTGGCAAAGTCCCACAGAATGAGCACTAATGCCATTAAGAGGGACTGGACACTTTCAAGCACTCTATGTACTAACACACCCTCAGAGGGAGGACACTTGATCAGCACTGTACAAGTTCGCTAGTCTTTTGCGTGAATTAGCTCAGGCAGTGAGTCAAATTAATCAGTGTAGATCGGTTAATTTTGAAATGTGGCCCAATGTGGATTTCCACATGGATCATTTTATCTTACACATTTTATCTTACACTTGGTGGTCACAACATGAGGAACTGTATTTAAAGGGCCAAAAGGTTGAGAACCACTGACTTAGGTAGTGAATGTAAACAGAAAAGAGGTCTGAGGAATGAGCACAGTACTCCATTTAAAAAGTGACAAGAGCGGGGGAGGTTGGAGGTTAATGGGGGGATGAGGACACATCTGTAATACCTTAACCAATAAAGAAATTTTAAAAAAAGTGACAAGAGAAAAAGATTCAGAAAAAGAGACTGAAGAGAAATATCCAGTGAGACAGGAGAAGACCCAGGGGAATATGGTGACTCAGAAGCCAAGGGAACAAGTATTTCCAGGAGCAAAGACCAATTGTGACAAATGTTGCCGACAGGTTGAATACTGAGAAGGGCCAATTAATTTGAGCAGAAAGTACGTATATAATGGTCCTTTACCAGAGTGGGAAAGTGAACTGACTAGGGAAAAGTAACAGCACCGGTAGGGCTACTGTAAAGTCTGTAAGATACAGAATTGTCCACTGGAGACTTGTGGTCATGCATTTAAATAAGAATGGGAACATGGTTGCATGCTTTTCTCTAGATATTTTTAAATGCTTGGATGTGAGTATAAAGAAAGAATTAGATTTAACCAAGACTGGGGTCTGGCCAAACAAGTAACACAAAGAGAGAATGAAGTTGAAGGTAAAAGACAAGAGTGATTATTAGAATTTAAACTGGATAATGAAAGTAAGGAAGGTGAAATATAAAAATTAGGTAATAGTGGTTGTCGCTTGAAAGTTTGTAATGAGAGAGAAAACAAAGGTTAAAAACCCTCAAATAATAAAACCCTAAATCCACCTTCCCAGATCTGACTTACATTCTGCTTGTTATAATAGGGGAAATAAGTCAATCAAATATTGTCAATTCTGTTAGAATTCATAATTCTGACTAGACCCAATGATTCAAAATAAACGAACATCTAACCAACCTACACAAGAGGCACGAGCTCCCTCCCTCATCAAAACCAAGCAAGCAAAGTTCTGTACGTACATAGTGCGTGAGTCGATAAATTACTTTCTCTATGATCCTCTTTTTATTTATAAGTTCCTCTTCAGAATCTATTTCTGATTCAATTTCCTTCAAGTACCAGTTAACAAGCTCACTCCTCTTTAATGCCGACTCGTCCTCTTCTGCAACAAAAAATACATTTTAAAAGGGTTAAATTATCTTTCTAGCAAATTGTACTGTCAATCCTGGGGGCTTGCACACACAGATATGTACAGATTAGATAACCACCAACCAGTCAGAAAGTGTATCTGCCGAAGTAAGATTTGCAATGTTCCAGTATAAGCCTGAAATAATCTGTCATATTACTTGTATGCTTGATTTTATCCTGAAGAGAAAAATCAAATTAAATAGAGATGATAAGAAACAAGCCTTAAAGCTACTAATATGTCAGAGTATAAGGTGTTTCCTTCACCTTTTTATGCTTCATCATCTAAGAGAATGTCTGCCAACAGCAACTGAAGTCATAAATTAGGAATGAAACAACAGCAAGCAAAACTTCTTAAATATAACTTTTCTTCTTTGGAAAAAGACTGGAATTGAGGTCAATTGAGAAGCAAAAACCATGGGAATTCACCAACCGGTGTGGCTCAGTGGTTGAGCGTCAACCCATGAACCAGGAGGCCATGGGTTCGAATCTTAGTCAGGGCACATGCTCATGTTGAAGACTTGATCCCCAGTAGGGGGTGTGCGGGAGGCAGCCTACTGATGATTTTCTCTCATCTTTGATGTTTCTCTCTCTCTCTCTCCTTCTCCCTTCCTCTCCGAAATCAATAAAAACATTAAAAAACAAAACCACAGGATTTTATTCAAAACAAAAAATTAACAATTGATTCCAGCAAGGTCTATTCATACTGACTGAACTGTGTGGTTCTAAGAGTCCAAAGCAGAACTCTAAATTCACAAGAAAAGTTGGAACCTGCATAATATTATAACACAGAAATAAAATATAACCTAAAAAAAAGTCTACTTAGTCTTGATTCTAGCAATTGCTAATAAAATGCAAAATAAAAATTGGAAAATTCTAGCTTTACTGATAACTTCCTTTGAAAAGTTTATTATGGCTGTAAAGTACTCGCTTAACATCGTCAATAGGTTCTGCCATTTTAAGTAAAACATCATCTAATTGGCTGGGTGAACAGTGACTTTTTTTCTTTTTTAAAGAAATGAAGACCTAGTAGAATTTATCTATGGAATGCAGACTATCTGGGTGCTAATCATATCTTTGCCCCATCAATGGTCTGCCATGTTTAAAACTTGTTGTGCGAGAGAGAACTAGAATAATAAAGTATAACATCAACATAAGAACCTGTGAGCTCCCAAATCTTTTTATTTTTTTAAATATATTTTATTGATTTTTTACAGAGAGGAAGGGAGAGAGATAGAGAGCTAGAAACATCGATGAGAGAAAAACATTGATCAGCTGCCTCCTGCACATCCCCCACTGGGGAAGTGCCCGCAACCCAGGCACATGCTCTTGACCGGAATCAAACCCGGGACCCCTCAGTCCGCAGGCCGACGCTCTATCTACTGAGCCAAACCGGCTTTGGCCTAAATCTTTTTAAATGAAAAGGGAGCACCTGTCTGTTCTAGTGGCTCCTTTACTATCTTCTCTCCTCCCGCCCATTGGCCAGTTATCAGGGGAAAGAGAGCAGAGGTTACAGGGCTCACACCTTTAGTAAGCCAAGACAGTCTCTGGTCTTCCTTTACTCCATCTCAGACAGGGTGCTGTGATGACAGCATCTGTCCAAAAGCCGGAATATTGGAACTTATAAGAAATGTCTGATGGCCAACCACCAAATTAAAGTTTTAAGCTTTACTCCTTGATTTCATTATTTTTTCCTTCTATCTTGTGGGAAAGCAGTTACGGGTGAGAAATGTACTACTATCCAGATATCACACTTAAACTATGGAGAAATGAGGGTTTTAGTTTATTCCTAGTCTGGAACGTTTTTGTGCTGATACAGTCTTTTGAGTTCAATTACTTGCCTATGAAATATAAATAACCTAGGAGTTCATACATTTAAAATAAAGCTATAGTAAGGAATAGTGATTTTTGCGTCTGTAAAAACATTATAAAGGCCTTCTCTATGTATTATAGAATCCCAAATCCTGCTTCCAAGCTATTAAAATTGGCCAACATTAATAAGAATAACCCATAAATCTTGTCTGACAATGAACTCATGGGGAAAAGTCCAGGCTGGAATATGCTGACACCCTGCCAAAGTAAGATTGTCTGACAATTTATCATTTCTCCTGACAAAACACAACCTTTAGCAATCAGAAGTGGTTTATGTACACACAGCTTATCAAAGGACTGAGCCTGGGGGCCTCACCTTCTTCCATCTTTCTGAGGTGAAGCACAATAAGGTTAGAGATTCGGCAGTATTCGGAGAAGCCCAGCCTTAGGGAGGCTTTCGGAACAGAATCGCGGTCTGTGTCGTCACTGTGGCCGTTGATTCCATTCACAGGAGCAGGGCTGTCAGCGTGACCTAAGGGAAACATCAACCACCTGAGTCTTCCTTCTGTTCCTCCAAAACTCCCGCATCAAATGTTTATACATACACTAATAGTGCAATACTAACTTCAAAACAAAGATATATTGGGTATTTAGTAATTTCACAAATAAAAATTAAAAGCAGCCCTAGAGAGTTTGGCTTGGTGGCTAGAGCTTCAGCATGCAGACTAAAGGGTCTCAGGTTCGATTCCGGTTAAGGGCACGTACCTCAGTTGCAGGCTCCTTCCCTGGCCTGGGTCGGGGTGCATGTGGGAGGCAACCAATCAATGTCTCTCTCTCACTTCAAAGTTTTTCTCTCTCCCTCCTTTCCACTCTCTCTAAAAATCAATGGAAAAATATCCTCGGGTAAGGATTAACAAACAAAAAAAAAGGGCAAATTCGTAAGTGCTATTAGTAAAGATAACTGAGTTAGAAGAAATGGGAAGGATGAGAGATATAAAGATTTCATGATCTAGCCCTAGCTGGTTTGGCTCAGTGGACAGAGTGTC
The DNA here is from genome assembly GCF_000327345.1 of Myotis davidii. Lineage (NCBI taxonomy): Eukaryota > Metazoa > Chordata > Mammalia > Chiroptera > Vespertilionidae > Myotis > Myotis davidii. The sequence continues at coordinate 49,499 of NW_006293469.1, read as the reverse complement.
AGCCTGCGGACTGAAGGGTCCTGGGTTCGATTCTGGTTAAGGGCACATGCCCAGGTTGTGTGCTCAATCCCCAGTAAGAGGTGTACAGGGGGAGTGGATCAATGATTCTCTCTCATCATTGATGTCTCTCTCTCTCCCTCTCTCCCCCCCTCCCTCCCTCCCTCCCACTCTCCCCCCTCCCTTTCTCTCTAAAATCAATAAAAAAATATTTCATGATCTAAAATGCATCTATAATATTATACGCAATTTTTTATCCTTTTATGTAAAACTTTAAATTCTGGTAATTTCCTGTTTTAATGTATTTGAGAAAATGTTTTTAATTCAAAAGCAAAATAACAATAGGTTGGGGAATTAAGTCCACTATCACCATTTTTGGTGTATTTTGTCTTGTAAGAATACATTTTTATGTTAATTACTTAATTAAATTTTAACTTATAAACAGTTAATTACAATTCAATATCCACTTTTTCCTTTTGCCACAGAGACTTCAAAACCATCAACAAGTGCACTTTTACCATGGCATCTCAGAGGGCATTCTGGACTCTAATCCCAAAACAGATTTATAAACAAACGTCTCACCATTGATACCCTCTGGGCTTTCATCGACTTCCATTTGGACTTCTTCATCTTGATCTAAATTGACATCAGGTGTTTCTACACGGATGATGGATTTGTTTAGTAACCTGAAAGCTTCCTTCACATGTTTAGGTTGGACCTAAACCAATCAAGATGAGGTAAATCAGTAAGTCAGTCTTCTTGGTTTACCAAACAGATTTTCTCCAGACAAAATCACAGTGGTATTTTGGTTTACTCACACTCTCCCTCCCTCACACAGACATGAAATATGACATAGTACCATACAGTCACCAGCATGGCTAAAAAGACCAACAATATTGAGTGTTGGAAAAGAATGTAGAACAATTTTCATTCATCGCTGGTGGAAATATAAATTGATACAAGCACTATGGAAAACCGTTTTTGGCAATCTTTACTAAACTGAACACACGCACAACCTAAGACCCAACAATTCCACTCCTAAATATATATATACTAGAGGCCCAGTGCACAAAAATTTGTGCACTTGGGGGGTTCCTCAGCCCGGCCTGTGCCCTCTCGCAGTCTGGGACCCCTCGGGAGATAATGACCTGTTGGCTTAGGCCTGCTCCCGGGTGGCAGAGGGCAGGCCCAATCCCTAGGTGCAGCCCCTGGTCGGGCTCAGAACAGGGCCGATTGGGGAGTTGGGGCACCGCCCCCTGTCATGCACAGGGCAGGGCAGATTGGGAAGTTGCGATGCCACCCTCAGTCATGCTCAGTGTAGGGCCGATTGAGGGGGTTGGGACACTGCCCCCTGTCACACTCAAGCCGCAGGGCGATGGGGAGGTGGCGGCACCACCTCCTGTCACTCACAGAGCAGGGCCCATCAGGGGGTTGGGGCTCCGTACCCTGTCATGCACAGAGCTGGCGGGTGATGGAAGCTCCCAACCGCTCCTTTTTTTCTTTTTAATTCTGGGCCAGCTTTAGCTCTGAGGCTCCAGCTCTTAGGCCTCTGCTGCTGAAAGTAGGTAATCGAAACAATGTATAACTCCAGCTCTGACTCCAGCTCTGAGATCCCGGCTCGCTGAAAGCAGGTTTCTGGAGTGTTTTTTAGCTTCTATATGTTACTATGTTTCAAACTGCAGGCTCAGAGGCCGGCAAGGCAGGCAGGGAACGTTGCAGTCCTCCGTCACTGAAGCAAGCAAGCCTCATGTTCAGTTTAAGCTGCCTGGCTGCCGGCCGCCATCTTGGCTGGCAGTTAATTTGCATATCGCCCCTGATTAGCCAATGGGAAGGGTAGCGGTCGTACGCCAATTACCATGTTTCTCTTTTATTAGATAGGATACCCAACAGAAATGTTTACATATATACATTATATGATCAAACGATATGTATATCCCATAAGAACCCAAATTGGAAACTAAGTGTTCATTAACAGAATAATTGATAAGTCACTGTGATATATTCATTGATAGATCATATAGCAATGAAAATGGAATTACCTTATGTATGTGGTCAAATAATCTTGACAAAGGTGTCAAGACCACCCACTGGGGAAAGGATAGTCTTTTCAACAAATGGTGCTGAGAAAACTGGGTATCACATACAGAAGAATGAAACTCAAAATAATAAATTAACTCAAAATACATTAAAGACCTAAGACTATAAACAATCTACAAGAAAACAGGGTTTGAAAAGCTTCATGACATTGGATTTAGTAATGGTTTCTGGGATATGACATCAAAAGCACAGGCAACAGCCTGGCCAGCGGGGCTCAGTAGTTGAGTGTTGACCTATGAACCAGGAGGCCACAGTTCAATTCCCGATCAAGGCATATGCCCTGGTTGTGGGCTCGACCCCCAGTATAGGGCATGCAGGAGGCAGCCGATCAATGATTCTCTCTCATCATTGTTGTTTCTGTCTCCCTCTCCCTTCTTCTGTGAAATCAATAAAAATAAAGCAAAGGCAACAAAAAATAAAATTGACAAATGAGACTACATCTAATTCAAAAACTTCTAAGTTGAGGAAATTATGGAGTAAAAAAGGTGACCTACAGAATGGGAGAAAATATTTGCAAATGATATATATGATGGGGGTTAATATCTAAAACATAAATAAAGTATATCCATGCCCATTGTACCATTATTCAAAATAGCCAAGAGGTGTGGAAGCAACCCAAATATCCACTGATGGATTTAAAAAATGTGCTAAATACATACAATGGAATGTTACATGGAAGGAAATCCTGTCCATGCTATAACACTGATGAACCTTGAGGACATTATACTAAGTGAAATTAGGTTACACAGGCATGCTCACTGAAAGTTAAATGAGTTGTACACTTACAATATTTGCACTTTTCTATACGTATGTTCTGCTTCAATAAAAAAGCTTATTTAAAAGAAAAATGACATGTCCATGTTTTTGTTGTTGTTTTTTTTGGGAGGGGGGGTGCTTCAAGTACTTTTATAAAAAACCTACAGTCTCTCTAAATCTCCCTCCCTAACCAGCTGAGTCCCGTAACAAGATAAACCCAGCAGAGCAATTTTTAAAAAAGACAAAAAACTATTAACAAAGACACTAAGTCATTTAAGAACAGTCGATATCAAGACATATCCTAATAAACTTACTGGCCTAGGAAAATAAAAAAGTATACTTTTGAAAAAGAGAAAGAACAAGTTATTCATGGGAGCAAAATTAATCAAGGGCTGGCCTCAGATTTCCCCACAGCAACAGTTAATGTTAGGATACAGTAGAAAAATTCACAAAAAAAGAAAATATGAGCCAAAGGTTGTATATCAAGCCAGGCTATTATTCAGGTAAAGGCTATAAATAACATAACACTAAGAGAATATCATTCTCATGAATGTGGGTGTGTTTTTTTTTTTCATTGAACTCTTCATAGGTAGATTTCAATCAGCCAAGAAATGGATTAGAAAATCATAACAAAATAATCTCCACTGAGCCTTGCATATATTTAGCTACAAAACGAAGATTAAAAAAATGTGGGAATTAAGAGTGACAGAGCACAATGTAAATGATATGCATCTGAAGATAGAGAAATGATATATAGAAACGGGAAGGGAACAGAAGAGAACAGGAAGACCTGAGAGATAAATGTGCTGATTGTCTCTCATTTGTACCAGTCAAAATATGATAAATCAAGTGATAGATAAGCATATCTGACTGCACAAAGGTAAACGCTAAGACATTATTTTCTAAAATTAGATGGTTGAGAGGTAGGGGAGTAGGAAATATGAAACATGCTGGTTTTATCACTGTTCATTGTAGGGAACCAATAGATAACCAAGTTACCACTAAAATAAAATACAAACTTTCTGGATATCAGAACTGCATATATAAGCAGTTTCTTGAATGAATAGCGTTAACAGTAACACTCTATAAGTATTACCAAATCTATGACTATCTCATTACTATTTAACTACACTCAATAAATGCTTGACAGTAACCTTCTTCAAGGGAGAAATCCCAAGGTCGCATATCTACGAGCACTCAACAGTTATATAATACTAGTATGCCCCAAACCAAAGATAAAAACATGCTTATAAGCCAACAAATCAATTTCTCTTCCCATCCATTGTGTTAAAGTGACTCTGATACCTCATCACAGCAGTGCATCCGAGCCATTGCTTCCGAGAGACGGATCATGCTCTCAAGCTGCCGCACTGTAATCCTCCAGGACGACTTGCTGACTCCAGAACCATCCCTCTGGCGGAGACGTTTATACTGTTCCACAATGAAGTCCTCCGACTCTCTGGAAATCTGTTTCAGAACATCACTGACATCAGAGCATTTCTACTTGACGGGAGCTGTGTTAAACAGAGGTTTAAGAGCCTTCCGGTGGAGACATTAGGGGAACTAAGAAAGTCAAAACTTTGAAGCCAATGACAAGGAATTAACACTGAAATGCCTTTCAACAGAAACTAAGGCCGGTGAATTCCATGTACTATTTTATATAAAGGAAGGCAGCAGGGTCAGTATTTAAGGAAAATGACAATTTCTAAAAGACTAGTGTCCCGGTGCATGGATTCACGCACATTGAAATTAATTAGAAGAAATATTTTAATATTGCTATTCACATCTTGCTAATGAAAAGAAAACAGGATTCTACTGAGTCTCCTATCTACCTACTCCAGGACTTCTGTGAGGATCAAATGAGATGAGGCATGAGAAAACGCTTCACAAACATTTGGTTAAACTGTAAAATGTTTGCACCTGGCTATAAAGCAAGTTGGGTTCCTGGGCTGAAGAAACTCCAAAGATGCTAATTGCTAGGGAGAGGAAGCTGGATGTTGCCACGTGACATCATTACCCAGCGTCCACAGCCACCGTTTCTGGGCTGGGCTGTGGGCTGCATTTTGGGCCACGTGGGGTGGTGGCGGGGTCTGTGTCCCATGTGGGGGAAGCCGAGTGTTGGTGTGTCAGTGCAAGGTCCGTGATGCTGTTTATTTTTAAATGGTCATTGTGCAACATGGCAGCTCCTGCGTTGAGCATCTGCCCCCTGGTGGTAGTGTGCATGATAGCTACTGGTTAGATGGACGGACACTTAGCCTTTTATATATATAAAAGATATGTAACAAGCTGAAGCAATGGGATAGGATGTAATCTTTTCACCCAAGATGCCAGAGCCCATTAAACAATGCGCAGGCTATTCTTGAGATTCAATTAATTTATGTTGTCTTTAGGGAAAAAAAGGACAATACACATATATATTATACACTAGCTATTTCAGTAAACCTTATTACTTGTCAAATAATAACAAAGAACCCTTAGTTTTTTTAAAGAGGATCGATCAAAAAAATAAATTAAAAAAAACAAGTAAATAAGTGGATCATTCTTTTTTTCTTTTTCTTTTTTTTTAATATGACTTATTGATTTCAAAGAGGAAGGAAGAGGGAGAGAGAGATCAAAACATCAATGATGAGAGTGAATCACTGATCAGCTGCCACCTACATGGCCCCTACTGGGGCTCAAGCCCACAACCCGGGCATGTGCCCTTGACCAGAATCAAACCCAGGACCCTTCAATCTGCAGGCCGACGCTCTATCCACTGACCCAAACCAGCTAGAGTGAATCCTCAGTTTTTCAGAGCAAGGAACTCAGCATGTTAACAAAGAATGCATGCCAAGATCATGCGTACAGAGAAGGGCCAGTACGCAGTCATGGAGAACAAATGCCTCTTCACACAAAAGTGATCCATAACCCTTAGTTTTTATTTTTTATTAAATCTTTATTGTTCAGATTATTACATTTGTTCCTCTTTCTTTCCCCCCATAGCTCCCCTCCACCCAGTTCCCACTGCACCCTCTCCCTTACCCCCTCCACTGTCCTCATCCATAGATGTACGATTTTTGTCCAGTCTCTTCCCACACCCCCCACACCCCCCACATCCCTTTCCCCACCCACCA
>NW_006293469.1:25551-42182 GCF_000327345.1 Myotis davidii | reverse complement strand
AGACCTGGAGCCCAGAATCTGAGACTCCCTCCCGATTGAAAACAACAACCGCGCCTTCAGCTACCAGCCCGCCACGCGTACCTCCACACCTTTGTATTTTCTGCACTGCGCCTCCTCTGAGACTCGTATGCTGTTCTCTTTCCTTCTAGTTGAAGAATTTCCCCTCAGCCAGTCTTCCTGTGGTTCTGGGTGATGTCCGTTCCGTCTTTTAGTTGTATTTTTGAAGTGGTTGTTCGAGGCAGCTAACTCCAGTGTTTAACTATGCCGCCATCTTGGTTTCTCCCCATAACCTTTAGTTTTAAAAGACTCACTAAACTTCTTTTGGGACAGTGAGAGTCAATCCCAATATTATAAACTAGAGGCCCAGTGCACGAAATTCGTGCATGGGTAGGGTCCCTAGGCATGGCTGGCGATCAGGGTCGATCTGTGGGGTGACTGGTGGGGCAATCGGGCCCCCCCCCCACTGGCACTCTCATTGGCCGGCCTGGCGCTGCCTGCTCGCCCTGCCGCCACTGCTGGTCACCTCCCTCTGTTGGGTGACTGGTAGGGTGATCGGGGGCCCCTGCTGTCACCCGCCTTGGCTGCTCCTGCGTTGAGCGTCTGCCCCCTGGTGGTCAGTGCACATCATAGTGACCGGTTGTTCCACCGGCCATTCGGTCTATTTGCATACTAGGCTTTTTTTTAATATAGGATAACTAAGTGAAAGTGATAAATAATGAAAGACTAAGACTAACTTCTAAGCCCTGGTCAGATGGCTCAGTTGGTTGGAGTGACATCCCATTAACCAAAAGGTTGCTGGTTCAATTCCCAGTTAGGGCACGTTAAAAAAAAAAAGAGAATAAATTCTAAATGTCAAGCCAGACAATAATGTGTAAAAACCTCGAATCAACCAGAATCAAGCAAACATTTTTTTCTTTCCATATTCTATTTTAGGAAATTGCCAACTGGAGGTTTATTTATTTATTATTATTAATTTTTAAGTTAATTTTCAGAGAGAAGAAGGGAGAAGGAAAGAGAGATATAAACATCAATAAGCGCTCTAACTGGTTTGGCTCAGTGGATAGAGCGTCCCAGGTTCGATTCCAGTCAAGGGCATGTACCTTGGTTGTGGGCACATCCCCAGTAGGAAGTGTGCAGGAGGCAGCTGAATTGATGTTTCTCTCTTATCAATGTTTCTAACTCTCTAACCCTCTCCCTTCTTCTCTGTAAAAAATCAATAAAATATATTTAAAAAAACAACAACCATCAACAAGCAAGAATTACTGATTGTCTGCCTCCTGTATGCCCCCTACCAGGGATCAAGCCCAAAACCTGGGCATGTACCCTGACCAGGAATTGAACTATGACTTCCTGGTTCAACCACTGAGCCACTCCAGCTGGGCTAGAAAATGGAGGTTTATTTTAAAAATAAATGTCTAAGTAATTATCCTGGATCCACTGCAGATTCAATCTAATGAACTACATCAACTACTGTAAAATAACAATCATGTTCATTCACAATTATCCAGAGGAATCCAAGTTTTTCCTCAGAGAAAGATATGAGAGCATTCAGTAGACTACTAAACACATACACAGTTTTATGATTCTTAGGAATGGTTAAAATAAAAGAATGTCTGACCCAGCCAGGTGGCTCAGTTGGGAGTACTGTCCTATGCACCAACAAGGTTGCAGGTTCAATTCCCGGTCAGGGCACATGCCCAGGTTGAGGGTTTGATCCCCAGTAGGGGGTGTGTAGGAGGCAACCAATCAATGATTCACGCTCATCATTGAAGTTTCTATCTCTCTCTTGCTTTCCCTTCCTCTCTGAAATCAATAAAAATATATTTTTAAAAAAAAAACCAAAAAATCTCACCCACAAAAAATTGTTATTAGCACATAACAAGGAAAAGAAATGGAATTATTCAGATGTTTTTAAAATGCCCTTTTCTCAATTCTCTGAAGAAAGAAACTTCTAAACAACAAACAAAACCCCCAAAATAAAGAAACAAAAAACCCAAACAAGTACAGGTTCAGATTTCTCCATGTAATCCTTTTGTCTAAATGCCATTTAAAATATACCCATGATGCTCTATTCTAGCATAAAAAATGCAGGTTACCTTTGGCTTAAACTGCCTTGCAAAGAGAAGATACCTCCTGATATCATCAAGGGAATAAACACGATCAATCGAATCTTCAATCCTTGAATGCAAGTCTACTATACGCCTCGCAATAGCATAATCTGTAACCTAATTCAAAACAAACAAAAAAAATCACTTTGATCAGTCACATCAATATCCACTCCAGACTATCCTAGGCATTAAGAAATTAGTCATAGCTAAAAATAAGCTCTAATATGCCACTGAAAGATGTATTCATAGGTACAAGGTTTCTGTGGCAAGTTTGGTACCAGTTTCATTTAAAACCAAATTAAAATGTTTACCTTTGCCCCACTCCAAGAATATCCTGAAGGAATTAACTGACTTTAATAACAATAGCAGATTTCTAGGGCCCTTAGTATATGCCAGCCACTATTGCCTAAGTGTGTATAGAAACATTAACTCATATAAGCTTCACCAAACCTTATTAGGTAGTTATTACCCCTATTTTACAGATGAATAAATTGAGGCTCAGAGAGGTTAAATCACTAGTCCAATATCACAGCAAGCAATGGAGCCAAGATTCGAACAGTCCAGCTTCAGAGTCCATGGTCTTAGCCACAACTTTATATTACCATTTGTAAATATATAATCATCACAGTATTAATATTGAGAAAAAAATCATACAAAAAATAAGCGATTTACTCTTAAATGATACAGAAAAACCATGTAGATGTAAAGAGAACAAATGATACAGCAAATAGGGCAAAATGTTAATACGTGAATAGAATAAAAGGATATGGGTACCATGTGCACTATTATATTTCTTGCAATGTTTCTGTAAGTCTGAAATTATTTCCAACAGTTAAAAAACGAATTTAATGGATTATGTACAAATAGAAATATATGAAATCAGGTAACTACCAACTATGGGTAGGTGGGTTAAATATTTATATGGATTTGTGAAGGGATAAAAACAAACCAAAACATAAAAAACTAATGGAAGGCAGCTTTTATTTAGATAATAGTTGAAGTTGTGCTGTAAGCAAGAGTATGGATTGTGCCTAATGCAATACAGGACCCCCATGCTCAGTAATTAACAGTATAGCCTATAATATTAGCTTCTACAGAATGTCACTTTGTAGTCCTGTGCCCATCTGAGCTGTGCAGTACTGTTAAATACTTAAGATTAAGTATAAATAACTCTAATAGTTATTTATACTGAATCCAAGTACATCTACCACTTTACATTTAATCTTCAAATTATTCTATAATTAAGGGGAAAAAGTGATACACACTCAACTTTATGAGAAAATATAGGAAGACTAATGACTCCTGATTTGGAGGAGAAAAAAAGAAATTTCTTTGGTATTCCAATTTTTTCAAGCTTACTAAAAAGATCCTCAACAAAACAAGAAATTCTTATAAAAATCTTAAAGAGAATGATTGGAAATAATTATAATATTTCCTTTTTTCTGTTAAATTTATTAAATTTATTGGGGTGACATTGGTAAACATGAACATACAGGTTTCAGATGTGGGTTTCTATGTTACAAGATCTGTATATTGCACCGTGTCCTTTTTCCTTTGAAAATTAAAAAAAACATTAGCAAAAACAAACAACATTATATTCCTAAACACAATTAAGTGGAACCAGCAATTCAAGTGACTGTATTTTGAACTGCTTAATACACTTTTGCCCAATTGGAGAGAAATAAAAGTTCAGTGCAAACACGTGTGCCAGCTGTTCAGGAGTATATATTCAAGCCTGACTCATTCAATTACTCATATTGGAAATAACAAAAGAAGAGTGATAGATAATGTTGGTTACCTCATTACATTCATCCACAAGTATAAAGAAGAGATCAAATCGGGACATGATGGGAGCTGAAAAATTTATATTCTGTTTCAACGACTTTGACCTGTCATAGTGTCCACCGATTGGGTTTGCTGCTGCCAAAATAGATGTTCTGGCATTCAGAGTAGCCTGACCACAAAAGAAAGAATTGTGATAGGTTTAAAAAGACAACTGGAATGGCCAATAAACGTATGACAAAATACTTGATCTCTTTCATTATGAAGTAAATGCTAACCAAAATACTAAGACATTTCTCACTTACTAGATTATTAAAATTAAAGTCTAATAGCACACAGCGCACAGGTACTCCCATATGATGATGGCGAAATGCAGTGCATACCCGTTAAGCCTGAGATTTCTTGTTAGAAATTTATCTTGCAGCTAGGTACAGGAAGATGTGTGTTCCAGGATACCTACAACATTGCTTGTAATCAAAAGGCTGGAAAGGACCCAAATATCACTCTGTAGGTGTCTAACTGGGGTACATACAACTGAAAACCATGCAGTAATAAAAAAATCCAAAATGGATGTAATATGTGCCAATATAACGAGTGTCCCAAAATTCACACAAGTAATTTTGATAGAAAACACAGGTTTATAATTAAAAATTGTAATTTTTTTATTGATTCATAAAGTATACAGTATAGGATTATGTATGGAATAGTATATCGGGTAAATGGCCCCCACGGCTTTGCTGGCATGTACGCACTCTTTTGTTATTGCCTGAGCAGCCGCATTTTAGAAGAAGAATGGTCCGATGATGCCTCCAGCCCAAAATCTGCACAGCCAATAACAAAAGAGTGCGTATGGGCCAGCAAAGCCGGGGAGGCCATTTACCCGATATGCTATTCCATACATAACCCTATTCTGTATACTTTATGAATCAATAAAAAATTTACTATTTTTAATTATAAACCTGTGTTTTCTATCAAAATTACTTCTTGCGATAATTATGGGACACCCTTTAGAAAGATTGCCAAAATAAAATTATGATGTTGAATGGGTAAGGAACAAAACTATATGTATTATGCTTGTTTCTATATAAAATATTCCTAAAAGGGGCATAAACTCAGCAGGTATTTCTGAGTACTTATTAGTGCTGGGAGTTGCAGGGGAAGATTTCTCTTCCTTATATTTTAGAGTACTGCTTAAATTTTCCTCACTACCTGAATGTATTACTTGATTTAAAAAGTTTGATTCTCTCGAATGTTAGTCACAATATTGTACAGTCTGGTATCACTTAATGATGGGGGTAGGTTCTGAGAAATGAGTTGTAAGGCAATTCCATGGCTGTTCAAAGATCATAGAGTGCACTTACACAAACCTAGATGGTATAGCCTACTACATAAAACAACATGAGACTCAATCAAGCATGAGAGGATGATGCAATCAAGAGATGTAAACACAACATGTCTGAGGTTGCTGCCTATGGCTTACTGTTTTATAGCTAACTTTTTTTTTATAAGTAGGAAGAGAACACTCTGAAACAATAATACCCAGTATTATGTGCTGTACATAATTGTGTGTGCTCTACTTTATACAACTGGCAGGACAGTAGGTCTGTTTGCACCAGCATCACCACAAACATGTGAGTAATGTGATGTGCTAAGATATTACTACGACTAAGATGTCACTAGGTGATAGGAATTTTTCAGCTCCATTATAATCTCATGGGACCACCAGCACAACTGTGACCCATTCTTGACCAAAATGTTATGTGGCACATGACTGTACTTATTATTTTCATTTAAATAGATTATTTTTGTTATAATTGTAAACCTGTTTTATCAAAAAATATCGAAGCTTTGTGAAAATTTTGAACTGTGAAATGCTAAAATTTTCACCAGTACCTTCTACTTTCTGTCATAGTGACACATTTTCATAGTACCTATAATTTGGATTGATAATCCTCAGGGCTGTGTTTTCCATTTCAACAAATAACATTTTATGTTGAAATAATGCATTTTATCCAGGTGAATGTCTCTAGAGCTACATCAATCTACAAGGCACGATGCAGTGGAACAGAAGTGGACACATGTACCTTCACGCCTGCTTTAGTGATGGAGATAGTCTGCTGTTCCATAGCCTCGTGAATAGCAACTTGATCCCGTACTTCCATCTTATCAAATTCATCAATACAACATACACCCTGTAACCAAACAAATCTAGCATAAGAAACTGCCTTTTAGGTGTCAAATGGCAAGTAAACTCAAAGTTTGCACCTATACTGTAAGATAGGTAAATAATCAATCCTAATTCCCTCTACTAGAGCACAGTAGATCCCAGAGCTAGAAGGAACCATATGCTTTTGACTAGTTTTAGACTAAGGAGTGTGCAGGAGGCAGCCGATCAATGATTCTCTCATCATTTATGTTTCTCTCTCTCTCCCTCTCCTTTCCTCTGTGAAATCAGTACAGATATATTAAAAAAAACACACCAAACTGTGTAAATCTCAGGGTCAAAATATTTTGGGTCACTTCAACATTGATTTTCAGCTGCAGAAGTGAAGAGTGAAATTGAAACAATGTTTATAAGCATACTAGTGGCCCCGTGCATGGATTTGGGCACATTGAAAAGAAATTAGAAGGTGCCCGGCAGGGAGGGACTGGGCAAAACGGCAGGACACGCCCTGGAGCCAACCTCCCATGGTCCCTCCCTGGCCGGCTGCACCTGGGGCAGTGCTGCAGCTTGAAGAGCGCCTCCGGCAGGTGGGCCAAAACCTGCTCTCTGACATCCCCTAAAGGGTCCCAGAGTGCAGGAGGGCACTCTGCAAAGTTGCTGTCACTCAGCAGCTCCTGCGTTGAGCGTCTGCCCCCTGGTGGTCAGTGTGCATCACACCTACCAGTCGGTTGAGTGGTCAGTCACTTAGCCTTTTATATATATAGATATAGCTACAACTTACATGCCTTTACAGATCTAATTAATCAATGTCAAATAAAGATTATTTACTAAAAATGCCCCTTTTAAAGGACATCTTTTAATTTTTTTATTATTATTTTTTTTAAGGACATCTTTTTAATAGAAACTTATAGGTCTTTACTGACATGGTAAGGAATATTCTGATTTCTTTGTATACAAGAGTATAAAATGTTCTTACATTATCAGCCAGCATCAAAGCTCCAGCTTCAATAACAAATTCATGAGATTCTTCATCTCTCACAACAGCTGCTGTTAAGCCAGCAGCACTGGATGCTTTGCCACTGGTGTAGACAGCTCTGGGGGTGAACTCCTCCACATGCCTGTTCAAGGTTATCATATTCATTAATATATGACTACAAAACATTCTGTGCAGGAATATCACCTAACAGCATTTGTCAATTAAGAATTTAAATTTATTTTTAAAAAACTGAGAAAGGCATTAATCATAAGCAATCCAGAGATACCTATATTAGACTGAATATGAAACCACAGACTAAACATAAAGCCTTTCTCTTTTGGCCTTTTAAATAGATGTAAATCCATTCCTGTCAAATGTAAGATGAAGTTCATACATGACAAAAACATCAACTTTAAAAAGTCTTTAGTAATAAAAGTTCAGCAATAATGATTTATTAGAAGGCCTTGCACTTAAAAAATAAAATTAGCTGTGAGACTTACTGTAAAAATGCAAGGTTGATTTAATAGCAAAAATAATATACCATATTAATAAAGATAAAAACCATCTCAATAGTTTCAGAAAAAAACACGTGACAAAATCCAACATCCCTTCATGATAAGAAGTCAACAAATGAGAAATAGAAAAGATTTTCCTTCAACCTGATATAGCATCTATAAAAACCCACAGCTAACATCATTCTTGAATATTAAAGGCTGAATGCTTTCCCCCCAAGATTAGGAAAATGAGACACAGATGTCAACTCTACCACTTCTATTCAAAAATATACTCAAAGGTGTAGCAGGTGCAGTTAGGCAAGGAAAAGCAAAAGGCAGCCAGTTTGAAAGAACTACAGTAGAGCCTTGACTTATGAGTTTAATTCATTCTGAGACCAAGCTCGTTAAGGGGCTCGTTAAGGAGCTCATTTACTCAAATTACTCTATCAACTCAATGCAAAAAAATCCTTCCAGAGACAGCTGGTATCCCGAAACTCGTTATTGGGACACTCATAAGTCAAGGCCCCACTGTATCACTATTTGCAGATAACATGATCTTATAGACAGAAAATCCTATGGAATCTACAAAAACGTTACAACTAATAAAAGAGTTCTTACAAGGTTGTGAGACAAAAGATCAATTTCATTCATATACACATGCAATGAACAACCCCAAAATGAAAAGAAAATAGCATCAAAAAGATTAAAATACTTAGGAATAGGTTTAACAAAAGAAGTGCAAGCTTATACCTTGAAAACTATAAAAAATTGTTTAAAGAAATTAAAGAAGGCCTAAATAAATGGAAAGATGTCCCATGTTTATGGATCAGAAGACTTAATATTGTTAAAAAGCCAATATACACCCTGGCAGGGTAGCTCAGTTGGCTGAAGCGTCCTGATACAGCAAGAATGCAGGTTTGATTCCTGGTCAGAGCACATACAAGAAATAACCAATGAATGCATAAATAAGTGGAACAATAAATCTCTCTGTCTCTCTCTTTGTTCACTGAAAATGTTTATTAATGTTTTATCCAGTTGGTTCAATATTTGTATAATTTAAAACTCTGAGTTTGCCCCTGAATAATCCAGATGTCTACAACATAGACATAAACTACTATACTTCCTGATACTTAACATACTCAGATTTCTCTAACTTCCATTTATCAGATAAAACATTAACCTTTCAAAGTTACACCTTTAAGAAGTTCACAAATTCCTATTTCTCCAACTTTAAAATTTTTTTTTAACCTCTTAAAAGAGGAAGCTGAAACTCCCAAATCAAAAGTCTTAATCTGCTACTCACAATGTACCCACATATCAAATAATCACAATGTACACTTTAAATGTTACAATTTTTGTCAGTTATGCCTCACAAAGCTGAAAAAATTAAAATCACCCACAGAAAAAAACCTTAGTCTGAACCAACACTGGGAAACAGAGCAATGGAAGTATTTTATTCATTATTCTGAGCAAAAGTACAGAATATATTTATTATTTCATTTTCCCATAAAGAAAATGTACTTTGTATTTAGAGAAATAAAAAATCAGTTGTTGGGACTTGTTTTTAGAGCATGATCAGTAAGTCCCTTATCAATGGTTGGTGCCCGATACCAGGGACCATTGTCTCTCGTACGCATTAATCTTCATATAGGGTGCCCCAAAATTCATGCAAGATTTAAATTTTGCGTGAGCATTAACAACATCAACAAAAAATAGAAGCCTAATTTTACTTGGTTTATTTAATCAGATTCTAATATCTGTTGCCCTTTGATAGATGGTAATGCTTTCAATCCCTTCAATTTGATAAGCATTACCAAGTACCAATTATGGCCCAGGAGCAGGGACAATGAAGATCACGGCTTTGCATATGTGCCAGCAAAGCTGTGGAGGCCATTTACCCGATGTGCTATTCCATACATACCCCTATACTGTACTTTATGAATCAATAAAAAATTTACAATTTTTAATTATAACCCTGTTTTCTATCAAAATTACTTCTTGCGTGAATTCTGGGACACCCTATACTTCCCACTCCTTTAGCCATAATTCAGCGTTTTCAATTTCAGTGGGAAGGATAGCTATTGTTCATTCATAATTCTTTTCAGGACTATCATAGAAAGTTCGGGCAATCCATCTTGATATAGGATGCTTGTAATATTCCCAGTGTTCTGGGATATAGCCTTCTGGAATTTCTGCTAATTCAGTTTCATCAGTGAATACATTCACCAGAGTTAGGCCAATTATTACTGGAATCCCAGTCCGCATAATGTAGAATTTCAGTAAATTCAAAGAACGCCTATCATAGAATCCAGAAGGTTTTATAAGAGTCTTTTCTCATGGTCTCCACTGTGTCTTACAGGAGCAATAGCCTTCGGAAAGCCACGCGTGAAAGGCCCTGGATCCAAGCCACGTGCCCAAGTGGTGGCCAGAGAGCATGGTCAACGGTGACCCAAGTCCGCTGCAGCAAGCTCAAGGCCTCCATGGCTACTCCCTTTCTCCCTCTTAAAAAAAAAAGAAAGCCAATATACCTCAAATTGACCTACAGATTCAACACAATCCCTATTAATATCACAACTGGCTTCTTTGTAGAAACTGACAAGATGATCCTAAAATTCATGCAGAAACTCAAAGGACCTAGAATAGCTAAAACAATCTGGAAAAAGAGTTGGACAACTCACATTTTCTGATTTTAAAACTCATTACAAAGCTTTGATATTCAAGATAGTGTTGGTCTGGTCTAAGAATAGACATAATATGAGGGTTTTGTTTGCCTTCCTCAAAAAAGAGACTAATACATGTCGGTCTGGGTGATGTTGGATAAGACATAATATACACATATATATACAGCACCAAGAACACAGAAAGTGCTCAAAATGGGTTACTATTATTTTGACCTCTAAGTTTCTTAAAAAGTTAAAAGTAAGCAAGTTCTTGCAATACTTATGCAGATAAGGTTGGCAAAAAAAAGGTCTCATGCTTATAGCACTGCTTTGGCAAAGTGTGTCCTATTTAAGAACCTTAAAGATATTTGTATTCTTAAATCTCAGCAATCCTGTAGTTGGAATTTACCCATAGGAAACAAAAAAATTTTTAATAAAAATTTCTACATATCATGGTACTCACTGTATCAATATCTATATAATCATTAAAATAAACTATGACAGGCTAGGGAAATGATTTTGTAAGTTACAGTACACCAACCAAAAAAATTGTGAAAGTACAGAAGATGGAAAAATATTTAGGGTATATTAAAATGAAAATACATATTTATGTATTCAAAGATTATACAAAGACATTATACAAAGATTAAAAGAGTTCTATGTGGGAATGGGATTGCAGGCAATTTTTTCCCTATTCCAAAATGATAAAATATTGTTACATTGTGTTAAAAAAAATTAAGGTGTTTTGAATCCAAGTGAGTTACATGTTCAACACAGCCCTAATTTATACTCCTGCTCTAGTACAGGCACACTGACTACACTCTTGGTAGCACAGAGCCTGAACCATGCAGTTTTTCCTGCTGCACTACGATGAGCAAACACTTACTTGAGAAACTGGCTCTTAGCTGTACTTGGGTCACCAACAATGCAAACATTTATGTCCCCTCGAAGAGAGGTTCCTTCCCCTGTTGTCTTAGGAACACCACCAAAGAGCATCAGCAGGACACCCCGTTTTACTTCATCATTGCCTGGAACAAAAACCCAAGGTATTTTTCAACATGAGGCTAAACATATCACAGGAAATTCCAAAGGCACGTTTATCAACCAAAAGAGCAGATAAACGTGAAGCAAAGCACAAGAGTGAAGTAAAAATACCTGGCTCCTAATCTTGGTTCTTGCTATGGAATTTGAAGTCCCCTAACCAATGTCTTCACCTATACTGCAGGTGTCGCCGGTGCCAATGTTCACCCTGCTAAGAGGCTTTCCTTGCTCACAAGTCCCACTACCTTATACAAAGCTTTTCTCTATGAGGTAGTCCTCAAATATCTCTCCCCATAAGTAAACTATGCCCCCCTCAGTTTATCTATCGTATTTTTTAGTCTTTCTAATGGCATGCAATTCAATCAACAGTTTGAGAAATGGTCCATGACCTACTTCTTTTGTATTGCCAATAGTAACCAGTGCTGAATATAAATTCATGCTAAGTGAACTCATAGGGATTAGATAAAATGCTTCAAAGAACTATATAAATCCAATATAAGAAGGAAATGCACAATTAGAAAACAATGGATCTTTAGAAATATTTTTCTGTGCTAATTATTATGACTTTCTGTGAATTCCATCAACAAAGTGTTAGGCAGATTTACAAAAACCACCTCTTAAAAACAGAAAATTAAAAAACCCATTCCACAACCAAAACTACTCTGACCTATAAGCCATGTAAATAAGCTCCCTCATAAATGGATCCTCTGGCCCCAGCAAAGCCTTCAAATGACTGTAGCCCCAGCTGATGTCTTGGCTGCAACCTCTTGAAAGACTGAGCGAACCACCCAGCTAAGCCTGTCAACTCCTGACCCACAGACTGTATGAGATAATGTTTGTTGTTTTAAGCCACTAAATTTTGGGGTAATTTGTTATGAAGCAATAATTTATGGGAAAAGCAGCATAAATTTTTTTACCCTATTCATTATTAAAGGACGACACTCCAATATCCATAAACAATTATTAACATAAAGAATTTCAGTTCAATTTCATTTATCAAATATTTAGGTAGAAAAACAGGTTAATTGTAATGATTAAAAAATATATACCTAAGAGAAAAACCCATTATATTATGAGGCCTGAAAATTTAGTTATACCCTTCAACACACAAGAGGATTTTAATAACAGCGAGCAGCTAGCAACCAAGAGCCAAAAAACAAAAAACAAAACCATGACAGAAACCACCAAAGGTATAGACATGAACATGTAACCAAGAAACATCAAGAACTCTCCAGCTCTAAAAATTAAAAAAGCCCCACAGATATTAAACTAGCATATTGCAGTATACTGAAGTGAAGTTCTGTCCTAAAGTCAGAAAAAGAAGACTATATGATCCCTTTTTCTTTAAAAAAAAATTGTGATAAAGTATACCATTTCAACCATTTCCCCTATTTCAACCATTTTTAAGTGTACATTTCAGTGGAATTAAGTACATTCACTATGTTTTATAACCATCATCCCTATAAATTTCTAGAGCTTTTCATCATACTAAACAGGAATCTATCCATTAAACAGTAACTCCCCATTCCTCTCCCCCAGTAACCTCTTTACTTTCAATCTCTATGAACTTGCCTATTCTAGGTACCTCGTTTTAAGTGGAGTCACATATTTTCCTTTCCTAAATGACTTAAAAAGACCCCTTCTAAATGTACAAAAAAACTTTCATGATCTGATTTGTGTGCTTTAAGAAATCATATGTTGCTGT
The DNA here is from genome assembly GCF_000327345.1 of Myotis davidii. Taxonomy (NCBI): domain Eukaryota; kingdom Metazoa; phylum Chordata; class Mammalia; order Chiroptera; family Vespertilionidae; genus Myotis; species Myotis davidii. Next base: position 29,252 of record NW_006293469.1, on the reverse strand, counting down.
TTTATCTTGAATTTCAAGTTTATGGCACAAATAGATTGAACTCTTACCATGTATAGTAGGGAACAGGCTGGTACAAAGGTTGTGGTATAGATTTTTATCTTGACTCATTTCAAACACTTTCTCCCATTCCTTCACAGTCATTTGGTTCTTTATGCTCTCAGCTGTCTGTTCCTCATCTCGGAGCTCTTGCCCTCCAAACTGAGGACAGAGAAGGAAAAATATTAGTACAGAAACAGTCAAAATAATGTGAAAGAGAAGACACTTTACTACAAACAAATTATAGTCTGGGAGGTCAACTTCATAATTTGTTGACTATAAAGGTTTTAAAAAATCCTCAACTAGTAAGTTCTAAGTTAATTAAGAGAGTATGTCATTTGTCCTATGAATTAAAAAAACAAAAAGCCACCACCATTTTATATTGCTATCTAAATTTATGTGGTTAAGAGATGAGCCATACTAAAATGCTAGTCCAATGATGCAAAGATCAAAAAGAAGTGACAGCCCTAACCTGTTTGGCTCAGTGGATAGAGCGTCAGCCTGCAGACTGAAAGGTCCCAAGTTCGATTCCGGTCAAGGGCATGTACCTTGGTTGCAGACACATCCCCAGTAGGGGGAGTGCAGGAGGCAGCTGATGGATGTTCCTCTCTCATCGATGTTTCTAACTCTCTATCCCTCTCCCTTCCTCTCTGTAAAAAATCAATAAAATATATCTTAAAAAAAAAAAAAAAAGAAGTGACAGCCCTAGATAGTTTTGCTTAGTGGATAGAGTGTCGGCCTGTGGACCACAGGGTCCTGGGTTCGATTCCAGTCAAGGGCACGTACCTAGCCGGCCTGGACCCTGGTCGGGGGCATACAGGAGACAACCAATTGATATTTTTCTCTCACATCGATGTTTCTCTCTGTCTTTCTCTTTCTCTAAAAATCAATGGAAAAATATCCTCGGGTGAGGATTAACAACAACAAAAAGAAGTGACAGAATAATATTATGTTCATTTCTTTTTCCAAAACTGGATGATTTTCCAAACTCTTTCTACCTGCTTTTCCATTCAGGACACAGAATCAAGTTCTGAACAACTATAACACCAGGAGCCCATCACTCTCAGAAAGCAATTTACTTTACTTTCCAGATTACTAAATCTTTCTACTTGCACTTACTCCAAGAGCATGAGAGTAATCGTGATAATTAAAAAACATAAACCCCCACCATGGATTATTTGTACCAGTGCTATTAAAGCAATGAGCTCTTATATGAAAACAAGATTTTTCCTTGTCAGAGAGATACAAAAAAATTTGATTTTAAAACTAAAATAAATAAATAAATAATCAGATCGTAACAACCTGTATCTTTAACATTGACTAGATAACTGAGAGGTTTCAGAAACCTGTAACTTTGCGGCAGCCTTTGGGGAGATCTTTCTCAAAGCTTTCTAGAAAGCTTTGCTATTCTACTAAGACTCACCCTTGGGTTGGTTGGTGCAACACAACAGGCAAGAAAGACCAGCCTGTATGAAAGGTCCCTAACACCAAGGGCCCGGAGTCCTCGAATGCCTTCTGTCTCATATCCATCAACACCACTGACACGGGAGTTAGTTTCTGCACGTGCTCCTGAAAGATTGAATGATAAGTAATTTCACAGCTCAAATATTGAAGGTGCTGAGTAAAAATTGCTCAAATACACAAAACCTATAAATCTAAAGATTTCATTTAGGCTGATTTTTTTTTTTCAGATCACTACCTTTTGTAGCAAAATCCATTAGTCTTTATTCTCATCATACTTCTCGATTTACCCTCTGATTGGTAGCCCAAAATAAGATAAGGAAGATACAAGAAGCTAGATATTCTGCAGTTCAGGTAACAGAATTTCTTAGATTTGAGCCTCAAATTACCAACCTGGTGTGCTAAGCTTAGAGACATCAGGCACAACAATCAGCGTCCCTGTAAAGTCACACTTGTCACCAGCTTGAGCTGACTCCACAGCTTCAGCCCTCAAGATCACTTCTAAACTGCGTGGGATACTTCCTCGAGGAAGCTCAGCTTGAGTCTCCTGAATACGAACCTATAACAAAGAAAAATGGTCAAGAATAAGAGATCTTGTTCAAATGTCATATAATCTAAATTAAATTCCACAAATATTGACATATTTTAAACTATCTTACCTTTTGCACTTTTGACATGTGCCATCATTTATCGCAAAAATTGTCTACCCTAAAACTTTCAATTTGGTAAAAGATTATATCTATTTATTTATTTTAATATATTTTTATTGATTTCAGAGAGGGAGAATGAGAGAGAGAGAGATGTCAATGATGAGTGAGAATCATTGATCAGCTGCCTCCTGCACTCCACCCAGTGGGGAAAAGGGGGTGTGCAGGAGGCAGCTGATCGATGTTTCTCGCTCATCGATGTTTCTAACTCTCTATCCCTCTCCCTTCCTCTCTGTAAAAAATAAATAAAATATATTTTAAAAAATAAAATCTTCATTTTTCTCTCATTAAAAAGCATTGTTTCTCGTTTTCTCTTTGTTCAAATTGACTATGTAGTTATATATCTGTTCTGTGTTTCATAATTTATGCTCTCCATCTCAATGCATCTGTTAACATTACTTAGACACACACATACTTTTACTATATTATTATATTTTAAATGTAAGTATCAAGATACTTCACCCCTAAATATTTAAGCACAAATAAAGATAATCTCCTATGTAACCACAATACCATTATAACACCAAGAAGATTAAATAATATTTAATACCATGTCTATTATTCAGTCCAACTTTAAATTTCCCCTTTATTACAGATGTTTTGTTTTCTTTTCAAACCAAGACCCAATGGGGTTGTTATCACGTTCTTTTTCAAATATAGAATATCTCCTATCAAAAGTTGTTGATAGAATATGTACTTCTTAAAAACCAAGTATAATAATATTAGAAATCTAAGTGAGGATTGAAAACTGAATTAAATATTAATTATTTTAGACTGATACTCATTCCTCCATGCTCTAATGCTTGAACTGCTATAAATATTTTTCCCCTTTGCATGTCTCAGAGTTACTAAGTCATACAGAGATAAGAGCCCCTACACCTACTGCTACCATCCAACTATTGCCCAAATCAGTACAACTACCTAATTACTAGTCTCTTGTTAAATACTACAAACCAGTGTCCCATTAATCTTCCTTAAAAAAAAATCTTATCCCCTGATAATTCCCTTATTTATCAAGATAGGTCCAAATCTGAGAGCTAAGGCTCCAAGTCCCTCTATGCTTCATACCAAATCATCTCTCAGATATCTCCAATTTGGCTCCTTTACTTCAATCATGGTAATCCTCACTGCTGTTGACAAACATGTCCATTTGCACCTACCCTATTTTTCATGCTGTCTCTCTCCTAACCACCTACTCAAATCTTACACCAACAAGTCTGTACTTCTCCAAAGTTCTCATAACTCTAGTTAATATTGATAATAATTACTATTTATTCTTTAACAAATACATTTTGTCACAGCCTGAAGAGGCTTCCAATTCAGGTTATTAAAGGTTAAAACACATTTACAAACTGATAACCAAAATTTGTATTAAGAGGTTTTTGGCTTAAATCTGTGGTCACATTTGATGATCCTTGACTTAAAATAAAAACCGAGTTTAAGCCGAAACCGGTTTGGCTCAGTGGATAGAGCGTCGGCCTGCGGACTGAAGGGTCC
>NW_006293469.1:20381-25537 GCF_000327345.1 Myotis davidii | reverse complement strand
GCAGCTGATCGATGTCTCTCTCTCATCGATGTTTCTGACTCTCTATCTCTCTCCCTTCCTCTCTGTAAAAAATCAATAAAATATATTTAAAAAAAACAAAAAAACAAACAAACAAAAAACCGAGTTTAACACTGTCTAAATAAGCTCTTAAATAATAATTGCAGGTGCCTAAAAGGGAATTATTAGCATAGGCTAAATCTGAACTTAACAAAAATTTAAGTTACCTTCTGAAAATCAACAAATCTTGATTTATTTGTATCTAGCAGGAATCTTTTTCTGTTGGCACAAACTGGATTTCGGCAGATGTTTGGCTGTGTGTATTTGAACTGCTGTTCTACATCCTTGATCACTGTCTGACAGTCCAAGCACAGGAAAGTTCCACTCACAAGCTCTGGGTGAACTGGATGAGTCCGTACCACCTGCCCACTGATTCGAGTGAGCAAACCAATTCTGGATGAAGTGAGCTCTCGAATTCTGTTTAAGGATAAATGTCCCATTGGTGAATACAGCACAACGAAGAAATAAGTAATTATAAAACGGGATAATCACATTTTTGTTTATATGCAAATATTTTTTGCTTATTTACAACTTCTAAATAAGTACGTATTAAAGTATTTTCAAAATAAAGTTATCATGGGAGGAACATTTAGACTCAGAAGTTCAGAAACACTTTACTGCACAAACCCATTCTATATTAAATAACTTGGTAACTTTATAAGTAATTTCAGTAGTTTTTTTCAAAATATCACTTCAATTTCTTAAACAATTATTTAAGTTCTTTAAAAGATATGCCATTTAAGCTCTGACAAAATTTTCCAGATTCATGAATTTCTGTGACTGTTTCAGTTTTCAAATTTTCTCACTTGACTAATTTCCCTCCCAAATATCCCCTCAAAAGTATCCTAAAATAAGACAATACTCAGAAATTGCTTCACTTAACTTATTTCTCATCCTATCTCCCTAGAAAAATACATTTCTCCAAAATTAAATTTTTTGGATAACTGGGCAAAACTTCACAGATCTAAGACTACAACCTCCTAAGTTTTCTGACAATTAAGTGATGCCTATACTATTTGGTACATTTCCTTTCTTCCAAAGAAGGGCTTCTTACTTGTGTCTGGTAGGTAGGTCTTGGAATGCAACATAAAAATCCTTGGCAAGAGGAATCTCTTTCCGGTCTTTGACGAACGTTTTTAAGGCCCGACATAGGTAAGGATAAACTCTAAAAAGCAAACAAAAGAAAGATCAACTGATATCTTCAAGAGGCTTATTATTACCAAGGCCTCCTTCCCTCTTCATGCTTGCCAACAGCTGAGACTAAGTAATTTCATCTGGTTACACCCAAGCCTTAGAATTTAACTACAGAGGAAACTAATATTATCTAGTCCAGGTTTGAGAGCCTCTTTCAATCCTCTCTTATCCCCCCACAAATAGATCTAAGACAGTAGAAACACCAAAGATAAACTGCTGTGCCCGAATACTCCTTATCTTTAATTATTTAGAACCACACTGTAGGCCACGTCTCTGTCCAAGAAGACTCAACCTGAAAAATCTGAGGGGGGAAAGGGGGTGACAATCTACCAAGGCAGCTTTTCATTTGGTGTCGAGGCGACAATTTATTTTTCTAGGTTAATTCTTGATTGATAAAAAATGGATGAGGTCAGGGGAGGAATGTGTGTACATCAGGTATTAGCAGAAATGGCCCATTTGACTGGTTAGACCAGGGGTGGGCAAACTTTTTGACTCGAGGGCCACAATGGGTTCTTAAACTGGACCGGAGGGCCGGGACAAAAGCATGGATGGAGTGTTTGTGTGAACTAATATAAATTCAACATCATTACATAAAAGGGTACGGTCTTTTTTTTCAAGAGTTTTATTCATTTCAAACGGGCCGGATCCGGCCCGCGGGCCATAGTTTGCCCACGGCTGGGTTAGACTGAAGTGGCCCAGGTTTTCTTGACAGAAGTCCCCAGTAGCTGCTGCAGCCTGGTTGAAGGAGTGGGGACTGGAGTCCTCTGAAAAATTAGCTGCTTTCAATGAGACAGAATTACTGCATGACCCGTGCATGAGGTATGGGTGTGGGTATTTCTACCACCAGCCCTGACTTTCTACCTCCCTCTTACTTGTCCATACAACTTCACTGCTGCATACTGTCACAATAAACTGCTGCTTATCTCTCCAACCATTCTTGATGGTCAGATACGACTAAAAACATGAAGACAAGTCCTCCACCTCATAGTTCACAAGGTAAAGGAACAGGGCTGTGTCTCCTTACTCCTGGGCCTCCGTTTCTTTCACAACAGTCCACAATGTTTAGTTTAACCTAATTTTATTTATACAGACTGTCACATTTATTAATCCAAATAAAAAGGTATGTGTTAGAAAACGCTTCTCATTTTACATAGCAATCAAAAACAAAATTAAAGCCTAAATTATTAAATATAACTAATTTCTACAAAAAAATACCAATCTACTATTAAAATATTTTCAAGGGATTTTATATGACATGGAAAAGTGTTATACTGTTAAGTGAAAAGGGCAGGATGCTCTATCTATAGTATGATCCAAATAATTATAGATATGCAGAAATACATCAAAATGTGTCAAGAGATCCTTAGGAAACTCTGCACTTGCAGACCTAGAAGGCTCTTGGAACTTTGTTGGCACAGACCTGCTAATGATAGTTAACTTTGGGCTGCAGGATTACAAATGTACAGATGTTTTTACTCTCCCTACTTTTCTCTTTATTTTCTAAATTTTCTACAATATATATTACTTTTATAATCAGAAGAAAAATTAAATTTTAAGAGAAGAACGTTACTGCTGTAAAGACACCTCTCTCTGATCAAGAACAGGATCCACACAAACACTTTCTCAAAACTCCTATGGGGTGGGTGGGGGTGGGGAATTGAATGACAGCAACAGCACCAAATACCTGACACAAAGTAAATGGTCCTCTTAAAACTTAGGGAAACTATACAGAAAGCAAAGGTTTTCAACATTTGCATGTGAAAATTATTCAGCTTTGGGCCTAAGTTAGTTCAGAGCAATACATGACCACTGGCTGTATCAAAGGGCCTCTATCACAGCTGCCCTTCTGCCTCACAAAGGAACACTTCCAGTCCAAACAGAACTGGCCTCCCAGAAAGATTAATATACCATACCTATAGAACTCCTCTTGAATGGTGGTGGAAAGTTGCTGGTTAAATTGCTCCAGGTCCACAAAACTCACAACCAATGTGTTTCTCTCAGGACGAATTAGCTCTTCTGCTAACTGCAAGTACTTAGTTTCTCCATCACTGTTCTGGAACCTGCAGATACATGCAAGTCAGATTAAATTGAAGAACTAGGCATTAAAAAGAAGAATTCAAATGCCTGATAATTCAGTGTATTGATAAAAGATCATTAGCTTTAGGGTCAGATAGGCCCATTTTCACAGTTGTGTAACTTGGGGCAAGTTACTTATCCTCTCTAAACCTGCCCCTCTCCTTTTTGAAAAAAATTAGTACAAAATGAAATAAAGCAGATTAGGACATCACTTTATCTCATAAGATTACTGTGAAGATTAAATGAGAGAATGCCTGTAAAATGTTTTATGCAGAGCCCAGAACATAGAAAACCTGGGTTTTCAGATTTTAACATGAATTTCTTGATAAAATATTTTCTAACCAACAAATGCTAACTATTCTTTTATTATTGGTATGTATAACTAAAATGAGGAAATGTTCAATCAAGAAATTCAGGTCAAAATCTAAAGACTCAATTTCTATAGGGAAAACTGATAGGCTAGTTTTTGATTTAAGAACCAGAATAAAAATAAATACATACACACAAAATAAATATGTGTATCAGGGGGGTTGGGCGCTGCCCCCTGTCACGCTGATCCCGGTGCCGGGAGGCCTCATGGCTCAGTTGATTCTGGTGCTGGGAGGTATATTACCCTTTTACTATATAAGGTAGAGGCCTGGTGCATGGGTGAGGCCGGCTGGTTTGCCCTGAAGGGTGTCCTGGATCAGGGTGGGGGTCCCCACTGGGGTGCCTGGCCAGTCTGGGTGAGGGGCTGCGGGCTGTTTTCAGGCTGGGACTGAAGCTCCCAACTGCTTCTTTTTTTCTTTTTTCTTTTTTTTATTCTGGGCCAGCTTTAGCTCTGAGGCCTCTGCTGCTGAAAACAGGTTTCTGGCCTTTGTTTACCATCTGTATTTGACACAATGTTGCGGTCTGGCTGGCTGAAGCCCATATAGTTACTTAGAGTTGCAGCTGAGAGGCCGTCAAGTCAGGCGGGGAATGTTGGTTTCCTCCATCACTGAAGCAAGCAAGCCTCATGTTAGTGTCAAGCTGCCTGGCTGCCAGCCGCCATCATGGCTGACAGTTAATTTGCATATCTCGCTGATTAGCCAATGAAAAGGGTAGCGGTTGTATGCCAATTACCATGTTTCTCTTTTATTAGTGTAGATATAATGGAAAATGATTGGGAACATCATGAAGGAAGCAAGGACTGGTGCTGCCTGAAAGGTTTATACAGTTTCACAGGAGATGTGAGTCTAGCTGGGCTTTGAAGGATGAATACCTGCCAGGCAGAAAGTAACACTGCCCACAGGTAGGGACCTATAAATACAATTATAGTTTTAAGTATATCAGAATTTCACAGGACAGTAGACGTATTCATGAACGTGAAATTGTGAAAACCCAAGTGACCATGGACAGATGAATAGACACACACAATATGTATACACATGTAATGGAATACTATTCAGTTTTAAAAAGGAAATTCTGGCCCCGCCGGTGTGGGTCAGTGGTTGAGCATCGACCTATGAATCAGGAGGTCAGGGTTTCGGTACTGGGTCAGGGCACATGCCCGGGTTGCAGGCTCCATCCCCAGTGGGGAGCATGCAGGAGGCAGCCGATCAGCGATTCTCTCTCATCATAGATGTTTCTATCTCTCTCCCTCTCCCTTCCTCTCTGAAATCAATGAAAACATATATATATTTTTTTAAATATATTTTATTGAGTTTTTACAGAGAGGAAGGGAGTGAGATAGAGAGTTAGAAACATCGATGAGAGAGAAACATCGATCAGCTGCCTCCTGCACATCCCCCACTGGGGATGTGCCCGCAACCCAGGTACATGCCCTTGACCGGAATCGAACCTGGGACCCT
>NW_006293469.1:17786-19197 GCF_000327345.1 Myotis davidii | reverse complement strand
TGCACCTCGTAGTGACTGGTCGAGTTGTCATTCTGGTCATTCCGCCATTCGGTCAATTTGCATACAGTGGGGCCTTGACTTACGAGTGTCCCGACTAATGAGTTTTTTTAGATACCAGCTTTGAGTTGACAGAGTAATTTGAGTTAACGAGCTTCTTAACAAGCTCCTTAATGAGCTCGGTCTTGGAACAAATTAAACTCGTAAGTCAAGGCCCGGCCTCTAATATATATATATATATGTGTATATATATATGTATATGTGTATATGTATATGTATATGTATATAGACATATTTATTAAAATAAGTGCCCCTTGAAGACATCACGCTAAGTGAAATAATCTGGTCACAGAAGGACGAATACTGCATGACTGCAAGCGTAGGAGGCACTGTCAACTTCATTGGCAGAGAGAATGGGGGTGGCCAAGTACTGGGGGCTGGGGGGGATTGCTGTTTAATGGGTGCAGAGTCTGACGGTGGGAAGAGGAAAAGAGTTCTGGGGAAGAATGGGCACAGGTAATGGAAAAGCACCCACCGAACGCTGCACTTACAAAAGTTTACCGTGGTCAACTTTATGCTATGCACTATTTCACATAACAGCAACAAAAAGAATGCCATAGGACATCCCCAAGTGTTTACACGTCTCCCCGGAGGCGGCCGAGGCCGTGCTCGGAAAGGGACTATCTGCACTACCGGTAAGGCAGTAACTGGCGGCGGGAAGCCCGGGAGGGGTGACTGGAGGCCAGGAGTCCCGAGGGGAAAAGCAAGGTGGGGATGGAGGCTGGAAGGAAGGAGGGAAGGAGGGACGGGAGCCGGGCTCACCCGAGCACCTGTCAAACCACAGGGTCCCCTCTAGGACTTTCATCTCCCGAGGTCCCGGCTGTCTGGGCCCTCAGGCCTCTGCCAGGCTTCCTCTGCCAGCTCGGCCTCCCGCTCGAAACTGCCGGCGGGTGGCCTCGCTGGACAGTGACTGGTCTCCGCCACGCCTCGGTTTCTGCACAGGCCAGCGGGGCCGCACGGCCGCCACGGTGGGGATGAGCGACGGGAGTCAAGCGCTCACACGGACACCGGGCACAGTGAGTTGGAGGAAGCGCTCGCCGTGGTTTCACCCCAGGACACCAGCCCGGCCTGCCCCAGACGCCTCGCAGAGGGCCCGTGAAGCCCCAAGTGTCCGGTGGGCCGCTCTCCGAGGCGCGGGACCCCTCGGTTCCGAACACGCGCGGGCCCCACGCGCCGGGTACTGGGCTCCCCGGGCTCCGGAAGTGGGGAGGGGCGGCGCGGGAAGTTCCGCCAAGAAGGGCAGCCCGCGACTTACTCCTCTAGGAAGTCCAGGAAGAGCTTCTGGCATTTCTCGGCCACCTCGTCGCGCACCACTACGTGCTGGCTGCCGGCGCCCGGCTCCGCGGCCGCCGCG
>NW_006293469.1:17453-17763 GCF_000327345.1 Myotis davidii | reverse complement strand
CCTCTAGTCGCGTCGCGCGCGCTGCCGCCGCCGTCTCAGCCCCGCCTCCTCGTCGGCCGGAGCCAATCGTGGCGCAGGAACTCGGCGATTTCGCGCCAAGTCTGCCCAATGAGCGCGGATTCTCCCCGAGCCCCGCCCACATCGCGGGGATTTCGCGCCAAATGCAAAGACCCGAAGGAAGCCGGAGTTCAGTTTTTGCGCCTGCGCAGTGTGTTCAGGTCCCTGGGGAATTTGGTTTGGTGAGCACCATTCTCATTATGGATATTTCTATCTCTCCCCCTCCCTTCCTCATAAAAATATATGAAAAAAA
>NW_006293469.1:14207-17401 GCF_000327345.1 Myotis davidii | reverse complement strand
CGCCTCGGAGAGCGGCCCACCGGACACTTGGGACTTCACGGGCCCTCTGCGAGGCGCCTGGGGCAGGCCGGGCTGGTGTCCTGGGGTGAAACCACGGCGAGCGCTTCCTCCAACTCACTGTGCCCGGTGTCCGTGTGAGCGCTTGACTCCCGTCGCTCATTGGGTAACAGTACCTGGGATGGGGGAGGGGAGAATTGCAATAGTTATTCTGGTAATGCTGACCTGGCAAAATCAAGGTATGGGGACTGGGCCTTTGACTCCTGTAGCAACCAGTTATGGCAGCGGTTCTCAACCTGGGGGGTCCAACGACCCTTTCATAGGTGTCGCCTAAGACCATTGGAAAACACATATATAATTACATATTGTTCTTGTGATTAATCACTATGCTTTAATTATGTTCAATTTGTAACAATGAAAATACATCCTGCATATCAGATATTTACACTTTGATTCATAACAGTAGCAAAATTACAGTTATGAAGTAGCAACGAAAATAATTTTATGGTTGGGGGTCACCACAACATGAGGAACTGTATTAAAGGGTCGCGGCATTAGGAAGGTTGAGAACCACTGAGTTATGGAATGCGGGATGCCCTCGGGGAAGAAGTGTAACTGAGTGAAGCAGCTTATTTTGGTTTAAGGCAATTCCCAGAGGCTATGGCTATTAGCCTTCAACAGCCAACACTCCCAGCCAGTGGCTGGTGGGCAGTGAACTCCTGAAGAGGGTATCTGGGTGCCACCTCACAGTGTTATAGAATAGTAAGAAGCTAGAAAAATTCCAGGACAAGCAGATTGGGGAAACTAAGACAGATAGTTAAACAGCATTTTGCAGACACCTAGTAAATCCTGTCTTCCTTAAACCAAGGGCACTTGAGAGTAAATGGTTTGCACTCCTCCCCAGAGGATAGATAGCTTAAATCACCCTACTCAGGGAGACAAATAACAGAAATACAATTAGTGCTATTTGCCAACAACACCCAAGGACAGACTCCCCCCCCCACGTATCCCCTATCCTCTAAGGGACCCCATACGACTTGCAACCAGAGGAGCAATGGGCAGCAGCCACTCAGTCCCAGGGTGCTGTCCCCCCAGGGAATATCCCCTTTCCTTTCTCCTTCCCCCACAGGAATGTATCCCCTAACTTGTAAGGGACCTCATGAGACTTGAAACCAGGGGAGCAATGGGCAGCAGCAGCTTGTCCCAGGCTAACTCCCTGTCTCCAAGGCCCCCTATTCTCTGACTCCCAGTGAGCGAAGGCAGCCCAGTTCACCTGTTGCTTCTTCTATGCCCTTCCTTGTTTCACTCTCCTATATTTTTGCTGCAATAAGAAATTCTTGCTTGCTTTTCTATGCTTTGTCTCTTGATTGGAATCTCCCTCAAGAAGACAAAAACCAACGTCTCATCTCCTCTTCTTGTCATCTCCCAGCTGGTAACCCCAATCAGTAACAACAGCATCAACCACAGCTCATCCTTGCACCTCTCAGATCCACTTGCTTTGTATATTAACTCCACTATGTTTGGGAATAGCGTCACCAGGATGCTAGTTGGCTCTTTTCTTGGGGAAACTTACAAGAGAAAGGTTAGTAGGATGAATTACAGCCTTTGCAACTGAAGCTGATCTTGATTCTACAAGGGATACTCATCATGACTCCCTCCTCTTCCACCCATTCTTCTCTCAGCCAGCACCTTTACTGTTTTAGGTGGCTTACCTGGTGGGGTAAGGCAGACCTTCATTCCTGAGGGGCCTGAGCCTTTAGTCATCATCTCTTCCTCAGGGCATGGCTAAAATTGGTTAGTGGTTGTATGTGAAGAAGCCCTACCTGATGATCTGGTGTCAAACATTTTCCCCCCTAATCCCCACTGTATAACAGCTGCCCTCCCTCCCCCTGCTGATCGGGTCAATTAAACCTGTCCATATCATGACTCTTCCTTGTCTCTGGGATTCTGGCATGAGGACCATAAAATGGCAGATCAGCAGTTGTAGTTTCAACTTTATGGGGTTCTACTGTGTCTCCTGGTAGAAGTGTTAACTTTTTGAGAATCAGGATCTTTAGATCCAGTCTCAAGCCGTGGAAAAGGTAGCCCAAATTTCCCGTCAGTCACTGGAATAGATGGCAAACAGGGCCACTCCTTCCACCTCTTGAATCTCAGACCCTTGTACTCTACCTAGCTCGTACCATGCATGTTACAATGGTTGTTGATTTAGGGTTATATACCCGTCCTGGAGGTGATATCCCCTCCTTGCACAATAGCTCCACTCTGTTGTTTTGGCTGAACCTTCAAAGGCCCCTCTATATAAAGCTTGAATCTTCTGGGCGATCCAAGTAATAGGATCAGTGTCAGGAGCTCAGCTGAGTTTGGAAAGAGCTGAGTTGTCAAGTGGCCAAGTAGCTGATTAAGACAACAAGCCAAAAATGAAAGAGTTAAGCCTTTAATCATTTAGTGCAATGGATAAGCAAGAGGCTAAAACCAGGGCGACCGACTCTGTTTCATTTCCCCCATGGAATGATGAGTGTGGCTATGGGGGTCATCTCATTGTTGAGGGAACGCGGAACAAAAGGGTACCAGCAACATTATAGATCCCGAGGTGAAGGGGAATGACTAGGAGTGGAAAAGTACTGGATACTGAGTTCAAGTGGGAAAAAGCATCTTCATGGTTCCTCTCTCCTCTCTTCTATAAGGAGGCCTCACAGGGGGTACCTGAAGAAGACTTCTGCCCAGGGCCTCAGAAAAAGAGACCTAGGAAAGAACGAACATAAATATATGAGGAGTATGACCACTGGAGATATCACCTCCAGGACGTGGTATATAACCCTAAATCAACAACCACTGTAACATGCATGGTGCCCGTTAGGTAGAATACAAGGGTCTGAGATTCAAGAGGTGGAAGGAGTGGCCCTGATCGCCATCAATTCCAGTGATCCACTCAGTGTGGAGAAGGCAGCTTACCCCTGTGAGTCCTGCCAGGTAAAGCCTATGGCCAGGCCTGAAAAGTCATGTTTTACTTATTTATTTATTTTTATAGCTTTATTGTTGAGAGTATTACAGATGTCCACTCCCTTTTTATCTCCCCATTGCCCTCTTCCACCCAGATCCCACCCCACCCCAGACCTTCACCACCCAGATCCCACCCCACCCCAGACCGTCACCATCCTTGGGTAATGCATGTATGCATAAAGTTCTTTTACTTTTCT
>NW_006293469.1:7657-9860 GCF_000327345.1 Myotis davidii | reverse complement strand
TAAAATCTGAATTCTTTTTCTGTCATGCTGCATGCCTCGGTTTCACTTAGCTGCTTTTCTGGAGAGTCCTCCTTTTCTTTCCTTTGGGGGTTTCTTTGTCTACCCACGTTAGATCTGACCGACATATCTAGATTGAGTCCTTCCTTTCCTTTGGGGGTTTCTTTGTCTACCCACGTTAGATCTGACCGACATATCTAGATGTTGAGTCCTTCAGTGGCTGCTCCCTGGGTGGCAGTGGCTCCTTGGGCTGCGGTTGTACCTCGGGCGGTTGTGGTAGCAGCTGCTCCTCAGTTGGCAGCAGCTCCTGTGGTGGGTGTTGTTCACCGCTGTGGTGGCTCCTCTGACTGGTGGGGGGAGGCTTCACACACAGCTGCTATTCCTCAGACTGTCTCTTGTTTTTAATGCAGTTTGAATTTTCAGTGTATTTAGGAGTATAGACTTTTATAGATGATTAGTTCTTGTTTAGTGAGCTCTTCCAGTGTAAATCAAGTTAATAAGTGGTAATGACAGCCAGCATTTTATTGAGAGTTTCCTCTGAGCCGGGAATGATGTTAAAGTGCTTTATATAAATTTTCCCTGCAATTTTATAAGTATAGTTATGTGATATTTATAGTTGAAGAAATTGGGGCTCAGTGAAGTTCAATAAGACTTGAAGTCCTTGACCAATAAATTTTGGAGCTGAGATTCAAATCTAGGTCTGTCTCATTCCTGAGCTCTTGACCACTCCTCATCCTGCCTCTCAAATAATTATTAATCTCCCAATATATGCCAGACACATAATGAGAGAAATGTAAAATTCCACCCCAGCATTCTGGAACCAATGGTGGCAGTCCCTTCTTCTCTTGAACTATCCTTTGCCACTCATAAAATACATATTCATTGTACTTAAAAACAAAGGAAAATAAAGGTAATCTGTGATCTTAGTACCCAGAGATATCACTGTTATATTTTGATGAATATCCTTACAGATATCTCCCTCTTATAGGTGCAGACATGTATGTATGGTATCATACTACTTTGCTTTTTTATAAAAAATTTTTTTTTAAATCTTTGTAAGAGTTTATTTGAGCCAAAATGACAACATATGCTAGAAAGCAAGATCTCAAATGCTGACCTGTAAACTTTTTTAAACATACAATGGGCTGTGGATATGACTGAATAAATATTGATATTATAATTTTTTATGGCTATCTGGCATTTCACTGTATGTTTCTAATATGATCAGTTCCCAGCTGATGGATATTTATATTTTTATTGATTTTATTTCATTATAAAAAAACATAAAATTTACCATCTTAACCATGTAATATTGTTACAGATGTCCTCCTCTTCCCCCTAACCTCCACCTCTACTTTGCTCCACCAACTCTGCTCTCCCCAGTGTATATAATACAGTTGTGTTAAGTGATGCACCTGTCAGGCAACAGATTTCTGGAACTTTTTCATCTTACAAAACTGAAACTCTGCTTATTGAACAACAACTCCCCTTTTACTCTCCTACAGCTCCTGGCAACCACTATTCTACTTTGTTTCTAAGAGGTTGACTACTTTAGATACCTCATATGGAATGATGCAGTATTTGTCCTGTAACTGTCTTATTTTACTTAGTATCATGTACTCAAGGTTCATCCATGTTTAACATATGACAGAATTTTTTTTTAAGACTGAATAATATTCCATTGTATTTTATTATCCATTCATCTGCCAATTGACATTTAGATGTTTTCCACCACTTGTTATTATGAATAACTAGAGCCCTGGTGCATAAAAATTTGTGCACCTCGGGGGTGGGGAGTGGGGCATCCCTGAGCACAGCCTGTGCCCTCTAGTAGTCTGGGAGCCCTTGGGGGATGTCCACCTGCTGGCTTAGGCCCACTTCCTGGAGATTAGACTTAAGCCGGCAGTCAGACATCCCTCTGGCAGCCCAGGAGCCCTCAGGGGATGTATGGCCACGGACATCCTTAGGGCTGGCCATGGAGGTGGGAGAGGCTCCCGTCACCACCGCTGCGCTGGCCAGCCATGAGCCTGCTTCTGGCTGAACAGCGCTCCCCCTGTGGAAGCACACTGACAACCAGGGGGCAGCTCCTGCGTTGAACGTCTGTTCCCTGGTGGTCAGTGGATGTCATAGCAACCGGTCATTCCCGGTCGTTCTGCTGGTAGGGTCAATTTGCATATTATCCTTTTATTATATAGGAGACTTCAGT
>NW_006293469.1:2030-5746 GCF_000327345.1 Myotis davidii | reverse complement strand
CTCCGGGGCAAGACTTACTTCAGTGGGGCTTTGGTGCTCACTGAGTCTGCCCTCTGAGTGTGTCCTTTATGGATCTGAGGAGTTGTAATCCGGATGGTCCCACTCTGACCACTGGGTACACTGGCACTTGGATCTCTAAGGAGGTGCTAATTTAGCCTCTGCCTGAGGTTACCCAGCAGGAGCTATGAAGATCACTGCAGATTCCCCTTTCTTTTTTGGAGTTTGGAGGTGCCCAGATGAGGCCCAGCTGTGAAGCAATGCAAGCTGCTATGGGGCCTTGGGCCTTCTCCTGGAAGTTTTGGGTCTGTCTGCCCCAGTTGCAATTTGTTAGGTAATTTTCAGGTTGCAAAGGGCCAGGGCATTCATATGCAAAAGCCTCTGCTGCAGCCTGGGGCGGCGGGGTCTCAGGGAATCAAAGGGCAGAGCAAGCAGTTATGCCTGATTCTCAGCCCTGCCCTAAGGGGCCTTGTGTCTCAGTGTCCCGGTAATTGCTGCATGCACCTCTGAGAGAAAGCCGCCCTCAAGTTCCGAGTTCTGCCTGCTGCCAGACAATCCAGTTTCTCCCTGTATGATTCTTGGGTCCCCAGGAACTTCCCGGAACCGGAGTTCAGAGCAGTCAGGAGTTTGTGACTCCCTCCCGATTCAAAAAGACAGCCGTGTCCTCAGGTGCCCGCCCCTCTCTGCGCTTGCTCGAGCCCCCGTACCTCTGCACTTCGGCACCTCCTCTGGGTCTCAGTGTGCTTTTCTCTTTCCTTCTAGTTGTAGAATTTCCACTCAGCCAGCCTTCCTGTAGTTCTGGATGATGTTCGTTTTGTCTTTTCATTGTATTTTTGAAGTTGTTGTGGAAGGCAGCAATTTCCGGTGTTTACCTATGCTGCCATCTTGGTTTCTCCCACTCTTCTTTTTTAGATAGTTTTTTATCATTCTCACGGTTTATTAGATGGATTTTTGGTATTATTTTTCAAATTAAAAGTAAATCTCTGTACTTTTGTATTTTAACAAAATTCAAGCTTGACCTTTATATAGATGTTGAATACTACATAAAGGAAGGAAAGTATTTCAATTAGTGTTAGCAATCAGAATTTTTCATAGGTACCATCAAGGCTCAATGGGGCATTTTGTGCTCTGTTAAAACATGTTTTTATTACAGAGTTGGATCAAAATGGTTGCAGTTTAAGAGCACATCTAACTTTTTAAATTATATAATCGCTTTTTATACAGCAGCTTGCATGTGATAGGTGGTTTCTGGTAGAACCTGATAACTTCTTTGAATGATTATCTCAATTTATAACTATTTATCACACTGTAGTTTACAGCCTTCTCTAAGTACTTCAAATTCAGCATGTCTCCTAAATCTGTTCCTCTTTTATCTCACTTGTTTATTTGGTCAAGAAATATTTATTGAGCTTCTACTAAAAGAGGTACTAAAGGTCAAGAGAAGGGTCTCCAGGTTTCCTAGGCTTAATTCTTGGTTCTGCCAGTTACTTTTTGGGTGACCTTGGGCAGATTAGATAACTATGTGTACCTTAGTTTTTTCCTGTAAAATTGAGATATTAGAGTACCTATGTCACAGGCTGTGTGAGGATTAAATGACTTAATATATGTGAAACACATAAAGTAGTGCCTGGTACATAGTAAATGTGTGCTGAGTTTTGTTAATATAATTTTTATTGACGTTGTTGATGCTAGAGTACTGAAGCAAAACAACAAAAAAACAAGACAGTTGATGGTTCTTGACTTTATGAAAGCATTCTAATAGGAGAGTGAGACAATTTTCTAGCAAACAGATTCTTAAAAATTGCCAGTTATAATAAGTGCTTTGAGGAAATCCTACATAATAAAAGGCTAATATGCAAATTAACAGAATGGTGGAATGACCGGTCTCTATTGCTCTCACTGACCACGAGGGGGCAGATGCTCAATGCAGGAGCTGCCACCTGGTGGTCAGTGTGCTCCCACAGGATGTGCGCCATTGAGCCAGAAGCAGCAGTGGCGGTGGTGGTGGGAGCCTCTCCTGCCTCTGCAGCAGCCCTAAGGATGTCTGACATCCCCTGAGGGCTCCTAGACTGTGAGCGGGTGCAGGCTGGGTTGAGGGAGAACCCCCCTCCCGACCCCTCCGGGTGCACAATTTTTGTGCACTGGGCCTCTAGTCAACTGATATTAAAGAAAATATCCAGGTGTCCAGTTGGGAGATATTGCAGTATCCAGTTGAGCAGTGATGCCTTGGGGTAAGTGGTGGCAATGGAACTGGAAATAAATTTATTTGAGATATATTTGGGGAATAATCAATAATAATTTGATTTAATATGGTGGTTAAGGGAGAGGGAGAAATCAAGAATGAACCAAGGTTGCTGGTCTGAGTAGCTTGCTTGATTGTATTATTATTGAGAGATTAGGCAGGAAGCACACAAATTTGGGGGAGAAATCAAGATATTGTTTTTGGACTTTTAGGCTAGAAATATTTATAAGATAGCAAAAATGTCAGGTAGGTAATTAAATATAGGAGTCTGAAGCTAAGAGATTATGAATTATATTAACTGGACTATTTGTGGTAGCCTTCTAAAGGTTGTCCCTGTCTCCAGATCCATTCTTCCAGATTTGACAAGATAATGTTTGTAAATAGTGGCCTGATTAAACTCCAAGAATAGCTCTCCATTTCTTGCAGAATAAAGCTCAGTTTTAGCATTGCATATGAGAGCCTCCCTGATCTGGCCTGTTTATGGTTCTTTACCACTTATCACAAGCATCTTATTTCTTAGCTATGTTACACTGCTAAGGATTTTCTGAAACTTTATGTTTTTGCAAATATGGCTTCTTTCTCTCTAGAACATTTAAAAAAATTAAATATTAATTTCAGAGAGGAAGGGAGAGAGAGAGACATAGAAACATCAATGATGAGAGAGAATCATTGATCAGCTGCCTCCTGCACGACCTTGACTGGGTTCCTGTAGCTTAAATTTGAGAGTACATCAAATATTTAAACAAGCTGTACTATGTGCTAGCATTTTTTTCTGCTAAATGAAGCCTTCTTTGATTGTTTGCTATGTTACACAGAGTCAACTTTGCTACTTAGGTATGCTATTTTTAATATATCCTTTCATAGCGCTTTTTACATTATGTTGTAGTTATTTGTTAACAATTCTTATTTCTGTCCTAGAGTGGGCTGGGAGGTGAGGATACAATGACATAAATTTATCTTTGTATATCTGGTACCTGCCGCAATGTGGTACATAATAGCCACTCAATAATTATTTGTTGAATGAGCGATTTTAAGAGGCAGTATTGCATAATGGGGAAAAAGTCAGACTTTTAAATTAGGCCAATCTAAGTTCCAGGCTAAATATCACCAATATTTTTTTTGTCCCTAACATGAGAATAATAATATTTATTTTTGTGAGTGTTTTTGAGAATTACAGATTTTCTAAAATTTCCTAGTGTAGTACTAGGAGGCATATCCCCTACCTGAGAATGAAGCCTACAAGCTGGTCATATGTCCTAACCAGGAATGGAACCAGCTACCTTTTAGTGCATAGGACAATGCTGGCCCTGCCCCTCCTCGATCACCACTGTCAATTGCCTCCCTCTCGGGGGCGAGGGGAGCAGGGAGGGGGGCAGACTCTCAATGCAGACACTCCTGCATTGAGTGTCTGCCCCCTGGTGGTCAGTGAACATCATAGTGACTGGTCGTTCCGCCAGTCGTTCCACCATGCGGTCTA
>NW_006293469.1:0-1123 GCF_000327345.1 Myotis davidii | reverse complement strand
TCCAAGCCCCTCCGGTGACGGAAGCTCCCAGCCTCTCCTTTTTTCTTTTTTTTTTATTCTGGGATTTATTTACCTTCTATAATTGAAACTTTGTAGCGTTGAGAGGAGCTCAGAGCAGGCTGGCCAGGGCAGGGCGGGAGGGAAAGCCTCCTGCTCACTCCAGCTCCATGGCCATGGCCAGCTGAAAGCAGGTATCTGGGGTTTATTTACCTTCTGTAATTGAAACTTTGTTGCTTTGAGTGGAGCTCAGAGCCGGCCCTGGCAGATGTGAAGTTGGCTTCCTCCATCATTCAGGCAACCAAGCCTACTGCTTGCTCCAGCTCTGTGGCTGCCGGCCGCCATCTTGGTTGGATTAATTTGCATATAGTCACTTTGATTGGCCAGTGGGTGTGGCTTAAGGCATAACAAAGGTACGGTCAATTTGCATGTTTGTCTTTTATTAGTGTAGATTAGTTTTCTCTAGGTTGTTTTTATTCTATATAAATGATTCTGTTTTGTCATCTGTTAATTATATACACCTTTTTTCCTCCTTTTCCTTTTGCCTTATTCAACAGATCTGATTCCACTTTTAAATAAAATATGAGGTAGTAGACATTTTTTGTATTGTCTGACCTTGCATGGGAAGCTTTCAACAGTTTACTTTAAGTATGATGATGGGTGTGGCAGGGGGTTGGTAAAAATCTTTCATCATATGAAGGAAATTTTCTATTTTTTCTGCGTCAGAGAGCTTTTGCTGTGAATGGATTTTGAACTTTATCCAATGACCCTTGCCCCAGTCCAATAACCATGAACATTACTTTGTTATTGTTGAGAATTACATTGATTGAGTTTTTCCACAATAAATTTCTTAACAGTGTAATTGAGATACAATTCATATACCATAGAACTTAATCATTTTACAGTTTTGTGGGTTTTGATATACTCAGAGTTGTGGGATCATCATCATGATCTAATTTTAGAAATTTTTCATCACTCTAAAAAGAAACCCAGTATTCATTAGCAGTTGCTCTCTATTCTGCACTGCCCTACTCTCCTCCATCCACCGTTCTATTAAAACAATTTTCTTTTATAAAAGTGGCTTTAGCCCTAGCCACTTTGGCTCACTGGATAGAGCGTCGGCCTG
>NW_006293468.1:0-278 GCF_000327345.1 Myotis davidii | reverse complement strand
GCTTCAGCCAGCCGGACCGCAGCATTGTATCAAGTACAGCCCATAAACAAAGGCCAGAAATCTGTTTTCAGCGGCCGAGGCCTCAAAACTAAAGCTGGCCAGAATTAAGAAAAAGAAAAAGAAAAAAAGGAGTGGTTGGGAGCTTCAGTCCCAGCCTGAAAACAGCCCTCAGCCCCTCACCCAGACTGGCCAAGCACCACAGTGGGGTCCCCCATGCTGAAGGGTGTATGACCAGCTGGAAACAGCCATCATCCCCACACCCAGGCTGGACAGGCACC
>NW_006293467.1:0-297 GCF_000327345.1 Myotis davidii | reverse complement strand
GAGCCTGCAACCTGGGCATGTGCCCCGACCAGGTATCAAACCTTGACCACCTAGTAGTTCATAGGTCGATGCTCAACCATGGAGTCACGCTGGCTGGGCTGCCCAGCTTTTAAGTGTTCAGTTTGATGAGTTTTGATGATGAAGAGATTTACCCCAAGGACCATATAGACCATTTTATCAAGTGGCTTTAAAAAAAAAATCCTCACCTGAGAATATGTTTTTATTGTGCAGGACTCGCCAGCTCATAAAACTGATAAGAGTTCCACAGCCCACTAACAAATAAACGAAAGGCTTGTC
>NW_006293466.1:0-635 GCF_000327345.1 Myotis davidii | reverse complement strand
GGGAGTCACAGCACAGTGGGCCAGGGCTTATAATCCTCCATAGCAGGTGCCGGAGTGCTGCTGAAAGAACAAACGTGCATGAAGGAAACCCTCAAAGGAAGGTTAATAAGGGCAAAGGTTGGGTAGTGGTTACTAGAACTTTTACAATTTTTGTTTGTTTTCTTTAAGTTTTCAAGCCTTTTTTTTTTACTTGTAAACATAAACAATATACTCTTCATTCCAAGCCTTTATACACAAATTCTAATTTCTGTAAACATGAGTTCCTAATATTTGAAAGCACATTCACGAGAAAACGCCACCTGAAGAACCCGGAGTTGTAAATATTACCCATATTTTCATCATTTCATAGCTTTCCACTGGAAATCTTGGTGATTGTATACGGCAGTACATGTAATAAGAATTTATTTACGTGTACTTGAAGTGTTTATTACACATTCTTAATCATTTCTGAGTCAAGCCTTTTTTTGTAAACAAAGTGATTCTATGGTGAAGAATTTGGGTCAGCTTAGGTTTTCATAAATTGGCATACACCTGAATTCAGGAAGCTGTAATAAGAAAATAAAGATAATGGTGAAAAATAAAAGAACTGTGTACGCTTTCTGACCATTATTTTTATCTGTGTTTGCTATAGGAAT
>NW_006293465.1:0-216 GCF_000327345.1 Myotis davidii | reverse complement strand
AATTGGAAAGATTGGTGTAGTTCTTCTCTAAATGTTGGGTAGAATTCACCAATGAAATCATCTGGTTCTGGACCTTTTGTTGTTGGGAGGTTTTTGATTACTGATTCAATCTCCTTGCTCATCATTTTTTTGTTTATATATTCTACTAGGAGCCCAGCGCATGTGACTTGAAATCACGCAGCACTACCCACCCACCTGCAGCCCTGCCTTGACACC
>NW_006293464.1:0-358 GCF_000327345.1 Myotis davidii | reverse complement strand
TCAGGCAGGCAGAGGTAGTTGGGGGTGAGATCAAGCTGGCAGGATAGAGCAGTTGGGGGCTTGATCAGGCCAGCTGGGGAGAGCAGTTGGGGGCTTGATCAGGCCAGCAGGGGAGGGCAGTAAGGGGAGATCAGGCAGACAGGCAGAAAGGTCAGGGCCAATCAAGCAGGCAGGCAGAGGAGTTAGGGGCAATTGGGCAGGCAGGCAATTGAGTGTTTAGGAGCCAGCAGTCCAGATTGTGATAGGGGTGTCCAATTAGAGTGGGTACAGGCTGAGCTGTGGGAACTCCCCCTTCATGCAATAATTTTGTGCACTGAGCCTCTAGTTTATCTATAACAGAGATAGCAAACCTATGACA
>NW_006293463.1:0-223 GCF_000327345.1 Myotis davidii | reverse complement strand
ATGATGAGAGAGAATCATTGCTGCCTCTTGCATGCCCTACCCTGGGGGATGGAGCCCACAAACTGACAACTGGGTATGCGCCCTGGCTGCAAACCGAACCGTGTCTCCTGGTTCATAGGTTAATGCTCAACCACTGAGCCACGCCTGTCTGGCCAGCGTTGGCAAACTACGGCCTGCGGGCGGATTCGGCCCGTTGAAAATGAATAAAACTAAAAAAAAAAAA
>NW_006293462.1:0-378 GCF_000327345.1 Myotis davidii | reverse complement strand
GGAAGGAAAGAAGGAAGGAAGGAAGAATGGAAGAATGGAAAGGAAGGAGGAAGGAAGGAAGGAAGGAAGGAAGGAAGGAGGGAAGGAAGGAAAGAAGGAAGTGAAGGAAGGACGGAAGTGAAGGAAGGAGGGAAGGAAGGAAGTGAAGGAAGTAAGGAAGTGAAGGAAGGAGGAAGGAAGTGAAGGAAGGAAGGAAGGAAGAAAGGAAGGGAAGGGAAGGAAGGAAAGAAGGGATACAGGAAGGAGGGAAGGAAGGAAGGAAGGAAGTGAAGGAAGGAAGGAAGTGAAGGGAAGGAAGGAAGGGAAGGAAGAAAGGAAGAAAGGAAGGGAAGAAAGAAAGGTAAAGAAGTAAGGAAGGAAGGGAAGGGAAGGAAGGAA
>NW_006293461.1:0-269 GCF_000327345.1 Myotis davidii | reverse complement strand
GCCCGTGGTCGGGGAGGTTGGAGTTCTGGCATTTATCTAGAGGTCTCCCTCTAGATAATCAGTCCAATTGACTTAGCAAACCTTTCAGAGAAAAGATGCTTGACTGCCCAGGCTGTTTTTTCTCAGTGGTTAGAGCAACATCTCTCATATCACAGAGTCCAGGGTTCGATTCTGGTCAAGGGCAAGTACCTGGGTTTCAAGCTCAATGCCTGGACCTGTCAAGGTGTGTGGGTGGGCCCCAATCAATGTGTCTCTCTCACAAAGATGTT
>NW_006293460.1:18662-20097 GCF_000327345.1 Myotis davidii | reverse complement strand
TTAATTGGTGTGGCGTTTTTTGACTGAAACAGTTTTTTTTCTGAGTTTTCTAGTATGTACTTGTAGGAAAACTGCCAAACTGTGGTAAAACTCTTAAAATACACAATGATATTCCCAGGAAATGATTATGAATGTGTAAAAAAACTGTCTAAATACAAGTAAGTTCAGTCTTTCTACATTTAATGCCAGTTCAATTACTAAGATTACAGGTAGATAGCTCTGAAATGAAGGGAAGAATGATAATATTTAAAAATCAGGCTACTTTTGGTGGCGTTTTCACAAGAATATGCTTTCAAACATTAAGAATTCTGGTCTATAAAGCTCAGAATTTGTGTATTAAGGTTTTAAATGAGGAGAATACTGTTTATGTTTTTAATTGAGGCTTAAGTCGTGTGGCGTTTTTGACTGAGTTTCTGTCCTGAAGATTCTAGTATATACTTCAAAGAAAACTGTCAAATTGTGGAAAAACTCTTATAATACACAATGATAATCCTGGGAAATGATTATGAACGTGTAAGAAACAGTCTAAATACAAGTAAATAGAGTCTTTGTACATTTAATGCAGAGTTTAATTACCGAAATTACAGGTAGAAAACTCTGAAATGACGAGAATACTGGTAATATTTAAAACTCTGGCTGCTTTTGGTGGCGTTTTCACAACAGTGTGTTTTCGAACATTATGAATTATTCTTTATAGAAGTCATAATTTGTGTGTGAAGCTTTTAAAAGAGGAGAATACTGTTTATATTTACAATTGAAGCTGAATTGTTGTGGCGTTTTTTGACTGAAACAGTTTGTATCCTGAGCTTTCTAGTATATACTTCTAAGAAAACTGTCAAATTGTAGTACAACTCTTAAAATACACAACGACATTCCCAGGAAATGATTATGAATGTGTGAGAAACTTTTTAAATATAAGTAAGTAGAGTCTTACTACATTTAATACCAGTTCAATTACCTATATTACATGTAGCAAGCTCTCAAATGAGAATACTGATAATATTTACTACTCCAGCTACTTTTGGTGGCATTATCATAAGAATGTGCTTTCAAACATTAAGAATTCCTGTCTAGAGTGGAGACTGCGCCATCTTGGGTGGTTGTTGCCGGCATCCAGAGCTCAGCTACTAACCTGGAAACAAGGGATCTCTCGCAGCGTGACTGCGTGAACTCAGACGAGCACTGCTTCTTCTCATGGAAAGCAGAGAGAGAACTACATAACCAAACACCTTGAGAAGGGAGATCAGGGTGAAACAAAGAACCAACCCAAATATGAAAGAAAAACAGGCATCATCAGAAAAGGAAGTAAACGAAATGGAGGCAATGGAGGCAAGCAATCTGTCAGAGAAAGAATACAGAGAAATGGCCATAAGGTGGATGAAAAGAATGGAAGACCAATTCAACAATATGTGTAGGAACCCAGAGGAAATGAAGA
>NW_006293460.1:10593-14954 GCF_000327345.1 Myotis davidii | reverse complement strand
ATCCTTCTGCACTGCTGGTGGGAATGCAGACTGGTGCAGCCACTATGGAAGACACTATGGAGTTTCCTCAAAAAACTAAAAATGGAACTCCCATTTGACCCCATGATCCCACTTCTAGGAATATATCCCAAGCAACCAGAAACACCAATCAGAAAGGATATATGCGTCCCTATGTTCATAGCAGCACAATTCCCCATAGCGAAGATTTGGAAACAGCCTAAGTGCCCATCAGCAGATGAGTGGATTAGAAAACTGTGGTACATATACGCAATGGAATACCATGCTGCGGTAAAAAAAGGTAACTCGTGCCTTTTGCAACAGCATGGATGGAACTGGAGAGCATTATGCTAAGTGAAATAAGCCAGTCAGAGAAAGATAAATACCACATGATCTCACTCATTTGTGGATTATAGAGAACAACATAGACTGATGAAAAGGGACAGACCCAAAGACTGAGAAACAGCGATCAGGCTATCAATCCCCAGAAGGAAAGTAGGGGAGGGCGGGGGTAAGGGGAAGAGATCAATTGAAGGACTTGTATACATGTATATAAGCCAAACCAATGGACATGGACAACAGGGGGATGGGAGCATGAGTGTTGCAGGGGGAGGTTGGGATTAATAGGGGGGATGAGGACACATTTTTAATACCTTAACTAACAATTTAAAAAAAGAAACATTAAAAAAAAGAATTCCTGTCTATATAGCTCAGAATTTGTGTATAAACATTTGAAATGAGGAGAATACTGTTTATGTTTAGGATTGAGGCTTAATTGGTGTGGTGTTTTTTGACTGAATTTTTATCCTGAGGTTTCTAGTATATACTTCTAAGAAACCTGTCAAATTGTGGTAAAACTCAAAATACAAAATGACAATCCTGGGAAATGATTATGAACGTGTAAGAAACTGCCTAAATTCAAGTAAGTAGAGTATTACTACATTTAATGCCGAGTTCAATTAACAAGATTACAGGTAGCAAGCTCTGAAATGTCAAGAATACTGATAATATTTACTACTCCGGCTACTTTTGGTGGCATTTTCACAAGAATGTGCTTTTCAGACATTAAGAATTCCTGTTCGTTGAGCTCAGAATTTGTGTATAAAGCTTTTAAATGAGGAGAATACTGTATATGTTTACAATTGAGGCTGAATTCGTTTGGCGTTTCTTGACTGAAACAGTTTATATCCTGAGGTTTCTAGTATATACTTCTAAGAAAACTGTCAAATTGTGGAAAAACTCTTAAAATGCACAATGATATTCCTGGGAAATGATTATGAACGTGTAAGGAACAGTCTAAATACAAGTAAAGTGAGTCTTACTACATTTAATGCTGAGTTCAATTACCAAGATTACAGGTAAAAAGCTCTGAAATGATTAGAATACTGATATTTACAACTCGGGCTACTTGTCATGGAGTTTTCACGAGAATGTGCTTTCAAACATTAAGAATTCCACTTTTTATAGTTCAGTATTTGTGTTTAAAGCTTTTAAATGAGGAAAATACTGTTTATGTTTACAATTGAGGCTGAATTTGTGTGGCGTTTTTTGACTGAAACAGTTCAAATACTGAAGATTCAAGTATATACTTCTAAGAAAACTGTCAAATTGTGGTAAAACTCTTAAAATACAAAATGACAATCCTGGGAAATGATTATGAACGTTTAAGAAACTGTCTAAATACAAGTAAGTAGAGTGTTACTACATTTAATGCCGAGTTCAATTGCAGAGATTACAGGTAGAAAGCTCTGAAATGAGGAGAATACTGCTTATGTTTACAATTGAGGCTGAATTGGTGTGGCGTTTTTTGACTGAAACAGTTCAAATACTGAAGATTCAAGTATATACTTCTAAGAAAACTGTCAAATTGTGGTAAAACTCTTAAAATACAAAATGATAATCCTGGGAAATGATTATGAACGTTTAAGAAACTGTCTAAATACAAGTAAGTAGAGTCTTACTATATTTAAGGCCGAGTTCAATTGCAGAGATTACAGGTAGAAAGCTCTGAAATGACGAAAATACTGATAATATTTACAACTCCGGTAATTTGGGTGGCGATTTCACAACAAGGTGCTTTCAAACTTTAAGAAGTCCTGTTTGTATGGCACAGAATTTGTGTATTCAGCTTTGAAATGAGGTGAATTCTGTGTATGTTTACAATTGAGGCTGAATTGGTGTGGCGTTTTTTGACTGAAACAGTTCAAATACTGCAGATTCAAGTATATACTTCTAAGAAAACTGTCAAATTGTGGTAAAACTCTTAAAATACACAATCATAGTCTCAGAAAATGATTATGAACGTGTAAGAAACAGTTGAAATAGGAGGAAATGGGGTCTTACTACATTTAATGCCGAGTTCAATTACAGAGATTACAGGTAGAAATCTCTGAAATGACGAGAATGCTTAAAATATTTAAAACTCCGGTTACTGTAGGTGGCATTTTCACAAGAATGTGCTTTCAAACATTGAAAATTGTTTTTATAGAGTTTGTGTATAAAGCCTATAAATGAGGAGAATACTGTTTATGTTTACAATTGAGGCTGAATTGGTTTCCCGTTTTTTGACTGAAACAGTTCAAATACTGAAGATTCAAGTATATACTTCTAAAAAAACTGTCAAATTGTGGTAATAAACTTAAAATACACAAAGGTATTTTTGGGAGATGATTATTAACATTTAAGAAACAGTTGAAATACAAGTAAAGAGAGTCTTACTACATTTAATGCCAAGTTCAATTACCATGATTACAGGTAGAGAGCTGTGAAATGAATGAAATACTGATGATATTTACACCTAGGGCTATTTAAGGTGGCGTTTTCACAAGAATGTGCTTTCAAACATTAATATACCTGTTTGTCCTGCTCAGAATTTCTGTATAAACTTTAAGTGTGGACCATACAATTTATGTTTACAATTGAGGTTGAATTGGTTTGGTGGTTTTTGACTGAAACAGTTCAAATACTGATGATTCAAGTATATACTTATAAGAAACTGTCAAATTTTTTTATAACTCTTAAAATACACAATGATATTCCCGGGAAATGATTATGAACGTGTTACAAACAGTTGAAATGCAAGGAAATAGGGTTTTACGACATTGAATTCCAAGTTCAATTACTAAGATTACAGGTAGAAACCAGTGAAATGAAGAAAATACTGATAACATTTACCACTCCATATACTGATAATATTTACTACTTTGGCTACTTTTCGTGGAGTTTTCACAAGAATGTACTTGTAAACATTAAGAATTCCTGTTTATACAGCTGAGAATTTGTGTATACTGCTTTTAAATGAGGAGAATAATGTGTAAGTTTAGAATTGAGGCTTAGTTGGTGTGGTGTTTTTTGACTGAAAGAGTTTATATCCTGAGGTTTCTAGTATATACTTCTAAGAAAACTGTCAAATTGTTGTAAAAAACTTAAAATACCAAAGGTATTCCTTGGAAAATAATTATGAACATATAAGAAACAGTTGAAATACAAGGAAATAGAGTTTTACTACATTTAATGCCGAGTTCATATACCAAGATTACAAGTAGAAATCTCTGAAATGATGAGAATAATGATAATATTTACAACTCCGGTACTTTAGGTGGTGTTTTCACAAGAATGTCCTTTCAAACATTAAGAATTACTGTTTGTCCAGCTCAGAAATTGTGTATAAAAACCTTAAATTAGCAGAATACTGTTTATGTTTACAATTGAGACTGAATTGGTTTGGCGTTTTTTGACTGAAATAGTTCACATCGTTAAGGTTCAATTATTTTCTTCTAAGAAAACTGTCAAATTGTGGTAAAAAACTCAAAATACACAATGATATACCTGGGAAATTATTGTGGACGTATAAAAAACAGTTGAAATACAAGAAAATAGGTTCTTACTTCATTTAATGCCGAGTTCAGTTACCAAGATTACAGGTAGAAAGCTGTGAAATGAAGAGACTTTCAAACATTAAGAATTCCTGACTAGCCAAAACTGGTTTGGCTCAGTGGATAGAGCATTGGCCTGGGGACTGTAAGGTCCCAGGTTCGATTCCGGTCAAGGGCATGTACCTGAGTTGTGGGCACATCTCCAGTAGGAGTCGTGCAAGAGGCAACTGGTCGATGTTTCTCTCTCATCGATGTTTCTAACTCTCTATCTCTCTCCCTTCCTCTCTGTAAAAAATCAATAAAACATATTTAAAAAATAATAATAATAATAATTCCTGTTTAGAGAGCTCCAAATTTGTGTATAAAGCCTTTAAATGAGGAGAATACTGTTAATGTTTTCAATGGAGGCTGAATTGGCTGGCGTTTTTTGAATGAAACAGTTTAAAACCTGAAGATTCAGGTATATACCTGAATCTTTGAAAATTGTCT
>NW_006293460.1:7704-9056 GCF_000327345.1 Myotis davidii | reverse complement strand
ATCTCAACCGTTGTGAGCGGCATCAACCTCCCGGCGTCCATCTCTGCGGCCATCTTAGTCCCTCCAGTAGTAAAACTCTTAAAATACACAATGATAGTCCAGGGATATAGTAGAGCTTAGGAAGTATGTCTCAGCTGTGGCTGAGTCCGAGGCATCAATCAACCGTTGTGAGCGGCATCAACCTCCCGGCGTCCATCTCTGCGGCCATCTTAGTCCCTCCAGTAGTAAAACTCTTAAAATACACAATGATAGTCCAGGGATATAGTAGAGCTTAGGAAGTATGTCTCAGCGCTGTGGCTGATGCAATGGTGTGAGCACACTCCACCATGACATGCTTCCTCGGCACACCAGGAAGTAGCAACGATTTGTATTCTTATAGTTTTAATCTAACTCACAGTGTTCTGACCTCTATATACTTGAATTCTTAAGATTTTTAAGAAGTTTCCTTTAAAATCGCCAACTAATTGAACCAGAAATATAAATGTAATCAGGATATTCTTCATTTCATGGCTGTTTGAACGTGTTTTCAATTTGAATACTGCCCTACAGATATTAAGCCCCTATTTACATGTGTTCCTAGTGTTTCAGATACATTCCTATACAATACCAGATTCTATCATTTTGAATTCTAAAAGTTTTAATCTAACTCACATAGTATTCTGAGCTCTATCTGTTTGAATTCTTAAGGGTTTTAAGCACTTATTTTTTAAAACGCCATTTCATTGAACTGGAATTATAAATGTATACAGTATACTCATCATTTCACAGCTGTTTTAACATGAGTTTTGTGTTTGAACACTGGCCCAAGACATTAAGTCCCTATTTACATGTACTCCTGGTGTGTCATATACATTCCTATACAATTCCAGGTCCTATATTTTGAAGCCTAACAGTTTTAATATAACTCACATAGTGTTCTGAGCTCTACATATTTGAATTCTTAAGGTGTTTAAGAAGTAGCCTTTAAAAACACAAACGAATTGAAACAGAAATATAAATTTAATCAGGATTTTCTGTTTTTCACAAGTGTTTGAAAGTGAGTTTCAGTTTGAAACTTCCCCACAGATATTAATGCTCTATTTACAGGTATTCCTAGCATTTCAGATACATTCCTATACAATTCCTGGTTCTGTCATTTTGAATTCTAAGAGTTTTAATCTAACTCTCATAGTGTGCTGAGCTCTATATATTTGAATTATTAAGGTTTTTTAAGAAGTTTCCTTTTAAAATGCCAACTAATTGAACCCAAATTATAAATGAAAACACTATCCTCATCATTTTACATCTGCTTTAATGTAAGGTTTCTGTTTGAACACTGCCATACAGACATTAATGCTCTATTCATGCATTCC
>NW_006293460.1:1781-7665 GCF_000327345.1 Myotis davidii | reverse complement strand
CTGCTGTGTCATATACTTCCATATACAATTCCAGGTTCTATCATTTTGAATTCTTACAGTTTTAATCTAACTCACATAGTGTTCTGAGTTCTACATACTTGAATTGTTTTCGTTTTTATGAAGTTTTCCTTAAAAACGCCTACTAATTGCACCAGAAATATTAATGTAATCAGGATATTCTTCATTTCACATTTGTTTGAATGAGAGTTTTCAGTTTCAATCTGCCCCAAAGATATTAAGGCTCTATTTAAAGGTATTTATAATGTTTCAGGTACATTCCTGTAGAATTCCAGTTTCTAACATTTTGAATTCTAAGAGTTTTATCTAACTCACATAGTTTTCTGAGCTCTATATATTTGAATTCTTAAGGTTTTTCAAGAAGTTTTCTTTTAAAACACCAACTAATTGAATCGGAAATATAAATGTAATCAATATTATTCATTTCACAGCTGTTTAAATGTGATTTTTCAGTTTGACCCTGCCCCACAGATATTAAGGTTCTATTTAAACATATTCCTAGCATTTCAGATACATTCCTATATAATTCCAGAATCTATCATTTTGAATTCTAACAGTTTTAATCTAACTCCCATAGTGTTCTGAGCTCTATATTCTTGAATTCTTAAGGTTTTTAAGAAGTTTCCCTTAAAAACGTCAACTAATTTAACCAGAATTATAAATGTAAACACTATACTCGTCATTTCACAGCTGTTTTAATGTGAGTTTTCTGTTTGAACACTGCCTCACAGACATTGAGGCACTATTTACATGTGTTCCTGCCGAGTACCATACTTTCCTATACAATTCCAGGTTCTATCATTTTGAATTCTGAGTTTTAATCTAACTCACATAGTGTTCTAGCTCTATATACTTGAATTCTTAAGGTTTTTAAGAAGTTTGCTTTAAAAATGCCAATGAGTAAATAGTAAATATAAATGTAATTAGGA
Source organism: Myotis davidii (assembly GCF_000327345.1). Lineage (NCBI taxonomy): Eukaryota > Metazoa > Chordata > Mammalia > Chiroptera > Vespertilionidae > Myotis > Myotis davidii. Next base: position 6,718 of record NW_006293460.1, on the reverse strand, counting down.
TATTCTTCATTACAGAACTGTTTCAACGAGTTTTTTCAGTTTGAAATTGCCCCACAGATATTAAGGCTCTATTTACAGGTATTCCTAGCATTTGAGATACATTCCTATACAATTCCAGGTTCTATCGTTTTGAATTCTAAGAGTTTTTTTCTAACTCACATAGTGTTCTGAGCTCTATAGACTTGAATTCTTAGGGTTTTTAAGCAGATTATTTTAAAAACACCAACTCATTGAACCAGAAATATAAATGTAATCATTATCCTTGTCATTTCACAGCTGTTTGAAAGTGAGTTTTCAGTTTGAACACTGACCCACATACATTAAGGCTCTATTTACATGTATTCCTAATGTTTCATAAATATTCTTACACAATTCCAGGTTCTATCCTTTTGAATGCTAAGAGTTTTAATCTAACTCAGATAGTGTTTTGAACTCTGTAGACTTGAATTCTTAAGGGTTTTAAGCAGGTTCCTTATAAAAAGCCAACTCATTGAGCCAGAAATATAAATATAATCAGTATACTTGTCATTTCACAGCAGTTTGAACATGATTTTTCAGTTTGAACAGTGCCCTACATGCAGTAAGGCTCCATTTCCCTGTATTCTTAGGGTTTCGTATATATTCCTATACAATTCCAGGTTCTATCATTTTGAATTCTAAGAGTTTTAATCTAACTCACATAGTGTTCTAAGATATGTACACCTGAATTCTTAAGGGTTTTAAGAAGTTTCCTTTAAAAATGCCATCTCATTAAACAAAAATTATAAATGTAATCAGCATACTTGTCATTTCACAGCTGTTTCAATGTGAGTTTTGAGTTTGAACACTGCTCCCATACAGTAACATTCTATTTACATGTATTCTTAGCATTTTCCATACATTTTAATAAAATTCCAGGTTCTATCATTTTGAATTCTAAGAGTTTTAATATAACTCCATAGTGTTCTGAGCTCTATAGACTTTCATTCGTAAGGGTTTAAAGAAGTTTCCTTTAAAAACATCAACTCATTGAACCGGAAATATAAATATAAACAATATACTGGTCATTTCACAGCTTTTAAACATGAACTCTCAGTGTTCTTTTGCTGCACTTCACATATAAATGTTCTATTTACTAGTAATCCAAGTGTTTCATATACATTTCTAGCCAACTCCAGGATCTATCATTGTGAATAATATAACTATAATAACCATATTCAACATAGTGTTCTGAGTTCTGTAGACTTGAATCCTTAAGGGTTGTAACCACACTTCTTAAAAACGTCGACTCATTGTACTGGAATTGTAAACGTAAAGAGTATACTCATCATTTCACAGCTGTTTGAAGGTAAATTATCAGTTTTTTTGTACTGCCCTTCAGATATTAAGGCTCTATTTACTCGTAATCCAAGTGTTTCATATACATTCCTAGGCAACTCCAGCGTCTATCATTGTGAATTTTAACAGTAATAACCCCATTCACATAGTGTTCTCAGCTTTAGAGACTTGATTTCTTAAGGCTTTTACCAGGTTCATTAAAAAATGACAAATCATTGAAATGGTAATATAAACAGTATACTCGTCATTTCACAGCTGTTAGAAAGTGAATTCTCAGTGTTTTACTGCTGTCCTCCTTCAGATAGTAAGGCTCTATTTACTTTTAATCCAAATGTTTGATATATTTTTTACAGACAACAGCAGGGTTCTATCATTGTGAATTCTAAGAGTAATAACTGTCTTCACATAGTTTTATGTGCTCTATAGGCTTGAATTCGTTATGGTAGTAACCATTTTCCTTAAAAAACACCAACTCTTCAAACCGGAAATATAAATCTAAACAGTGCACTCGTCATTTCACAGCTGTTTGAATGTAAATTCTCAGTGTTTTAGTACTGTGCTTCTATTCACTTGTAATACAAATGTTTCATATACATTTCCAGGCAATCCAGGGTCTATCATTGTGAATTCTAATAGTAATAACCACATTCACATAGTGTTCTGAATTCTATAGACTTGAATTCTTAATGGATTTAACCACCTTCCTGTAACAACACCAACTCATTGTACCAGAAATATAAATGTAAACAGTATATTCATCATTTCACAGCTGTTTGAATGTAAATTCTCAGTCTTTTAGTACTGTGCTTCTATTCACTTGTAATACAAATGTTTCATATAGATTTCTAGACAACTCCAGGGTCTATTTTTGTGAATTCTAACAATAATAACCACATTCCCATAGTGGTCAGAGCTCTATAGACTTGAATTCTTAATGGATTTAACCACTTTCCTGTAACAACACCAACTCATTGTACCAGAAATGTAAATGTAAACAGTATATTCATCATTTCACAGCTGTTTGAATGTAAATTCTCAGTGTTTTAGTACTGTGCTTCTATTCACTTGTAATACAAATGTTTCATATACATTTCTAGACCACTCCAGGGTCTATTTTTGTGAATTCTAACAATAATAACCACATTCCCATAGTGGTCAGAGCTCTATAGACTTGAATTCTTAATGGATTTAACCACTTTCCTGTAACAACACCAACTCATTGTACCAGAAATGTAAATGTAAACAGTATATTCATCATTTCACAGCTGTTTGAATGTAAATTCTCAGTGTTTTAGTACTGTGCTTCTATTCACTTGTAATACAAATGTTTCATATACATTTCTAGACCACTCCAGGGTCTATTTTTGTGAATTCTAACAATAATAACCACATTCCCATAGTGGTCAGAGCTCTATAGACTTGAATTCTTAATGGATTTAACCACTTTCCTGTAACAACACCAACTCATTGTACCAGAAATGTAAATGTAAACAGTATATTCATCATTTCACAGCTGTTTGAATGTAAATTCTCAGTGTTTTAGTACTGTGCTTCTATTCACTTGTAATACAAATGTTTCATATACATTTCTAGACCACTCCAGGGTCTATTTTTGTGAATTCTAACAATAATAACCACATTCCCATAGTGGTCAGAGCTCTATAGACTTGAATTCTTAATGGATTTAACCACTTTCCTGTAACAACACCAACTCATTGTACCAGAAATGTAAATGTAAACAGTATATTCATCATTTCACAGCTGTTTGAATGTAAATTCTCAGTGTTTTAGTACTGTGCTTCTATTCACTTGTAATACAAATGTTTCATATACATTTCTAGACCACTCCAGGGTCTATTTTTGTGAATTCTAACAATAATAACCACATTCCCATAGTGGTCAGAGCTCTATAGACTTGAATTCTTAATGGATTTAACCACTTTCCTGTAACAACACCAACTCATTGTACCAGAAATGTAAATGTAAACAGTATATTCATCATTTCACAGCTGTTTGATGATGTAAATTCTGTGTTTTAGTACTGTGCTTCTATTCACTTGTAATACAAATGTTTCATATACATTTCTAGATCGCTCCAGGGTCTATCATTGTGAATTCTAACAGTAATAACCACATTCACATAGTGTTCTACACTCTAGAGACTTAAATTCTTAAGGGTTTTAACTACTTTCCTTAAAAAATGCCAACTCATTGAACCAGAAATATAAATGTAAACAGTACATTTGTCATTTTACAGCTGTTTGAATGTGAACCCTCAGTGTTTTAGTAATGCCCTTCATATATTAAGGCTCTATTTACTAGTAATTCTAGTGTTTCATATACATTTCTGGACAACTCCAGGGTCTATCAGTGTGAATTCCAAGAGTAACAACAACACTCACAAAGTGTTCTGAGCTCTATAGCCTTGAATTTTTAAGGGTTTTTACCACTTTCCTTAGAGCAATCCGTCTCATTGAATCAAAAATATAAATATCAACAGTATACTTGTCATTTCACACTTGATTAAACATGAACACTCAGTGTTTTAATACTGACCTTCAGATATTAAGGCTTTCTTTACTAGTAATCCAAGTGTTATATATACGTGTTTCATATATATATTTCTAGGCAACTCCCGGATCTATCATTGTGAATTCTAACATTAATAACCACATACAGTCATGTTCTCAGCTCTAGAGACTTGAATCCTTAAGGGTTTTATTCACTTTCCTTAAAAAACGCCAACTCATTGTACCGGAAATATAAATGGAAGCAGTTTACACATCATTTCATAGCTGTTTGAAAATGATTTCGGTGTTTTAGTACAGCCCTTCACATATTAAGGTTATATTTACTAGTAATCCAAGTGTTTTATATACATTTCTAGATCACTCCAGGGTCTATCAGTGTGAATTCTAACAGTAATAACCACATTCACATAGTGTTCACAGCTCTGGAGACTTGAATTTTTAAGGGTTTTAACCATTTTCCTAAAAAAAAGCCATCTCATTGAACCTGAAATATAAATTTAAAAAGTATATTCATCATTACACAGCTGTTTGAAAGTGAATTCTCAGTGCTTTAGTTTTGCGCTTCAGATAGTAAGAGGCTCTAATTACTTGTAATGGAAATGTTTCCTATACATTTCCAGGCAACTCAATGGTCTATCACTGTGAATTCTAAGAGTAATAACCACATTCACATAGGTTTCTAAACTCTATAGACTTGAATTTTTAAGGGTTTCTAGCACTTTCCTTAAAAAATGCTAACTAGAGAGGAGTCGACAAGATGGCAGCGATGTAGGCAGACACGTCCCAGGTCTTGTCCTGGAGCAGATGGAGTAAGCAGCTGAAATAAATAACACCAAACCTGAATTGGCAAAATTACTCAGCTGGTGAGACAGTTTGCATTCAGGAATGGCAGAGCCCCCCTGGAAAGATCCAAGCAACAGCAGCCTCCTGATCACCACACCCTGTGAGGAATAGCAGCTGTACGTGAAGCCTACCCCCACTAGCCAGAAGAGCCACCACAGCTGTGAACAGCATCCACCAGAGGAGCTGCTGCCAACTGAGGAGCAGCTGCTATCACAACTGCCCAAGGAGCAGCCACAGCCCGGCTCC
>NW_006293460.1:0-393 GCF_000327345.1 Myotis davidii | reverse complement strand
AGGGGACTTTATTACACCACTGACATCATTGGATAAATCCTCTAGACAAACACTCAACAAAGAAACAGCAATTCTAAATGACTCACTAGATCAGATGGACTTAATTGATATCTTCAGAACGCTTCACCCAAAAGCCATGGAATATATATTCTACTCTAGTGCTCATAAGACACATTCAAAAATAGACCACACATTGGGTCACAAAGTCTCCCCAAATTCAAGAAGATTGAAATCATACCAAGCATCATCTCAGACCACAATAGCATAATATTAGAAATAAACTACAATAATACTACAATATTAGAAATATTAGAATATTATTTCTACAATATTAGAATATTATACTACAATATTAGGAATAAACCCCAAATACTCAAACACTTGGAAGCTGAA
>NW_006293459.1:0-781 GCF_000327345.1 Myotis davidii | reverse complement strand
GTGTCCATTGGTTATGCTAATATGCATACCAGTCCTTTAGTTGCTCTCTAAACCCCACTCCACTACCATTTGTCTTTAGATTGATCTATTCTTGTTCATCAAATTATGTTGATCATTGTATCCCACACTAGAGGTCTGGTGCACAAAATTTTTGCATGGTGGTGGTGGTAGGGGATCCCTCAACCCAGCTTGCACCCCTTGTCATTATCTCATTATTAGAGGCCCGGTGCATGAAATTTGTGCACGAGAGTGGGGTGTTCCTCAGCCCAGCCTGCACCCCCTCCAATCTAGGACCCCTCAGGGGATGTCTGACTGCCGGTTTAAGCCCGATCCAGCTTAAACTGGCAGTCGAACACCCCTCTCACAATCCGGGACTGCTGGCTCCCAACTGCTTGCTCCCCTGCCCGCCTGATCATTGCCTAACTGCTCCCCTGCCAGCCTGTTCCCCCACAACAGCCCTCCCCTGCTGGCCTGGTCGCCCCCAACTGTCCTATCCTGCTGTCCTGGTCACCCCTAACTGCCCTCCCCTGCAGGCCTGGTTGCCCCTAATTGTGCTCCCCTACAGTCCTGGTCACCCCCAACTGCCCTCCCCTGCCGGCCATCTTGTGGTGGCCATCTTGTGCAAGGGCATGACAGTCAAATTGCATATTACCTCTTTATTATATAGGATATGAGTGAGATCATGTGATACTTATCTTTCTCCTACTGGCTTACTTTGCTTGGCATAATGCTGTCCAGTTTCACCCAAGTTGTTGCAAATGGTAAAAGGTCCTTCTTTTTT
>NW_006293458.1:0-287 GCF_000327345.1 Myotis davidii | reverse complement strand
CAATTTTCTGATCACAATTATGTGCTGCAGCAATTTAGATCCTTTTCCCGGGCAGCCTGGTAACGACCATGATCACGATCACGATCACGAATCACTGCTGGAGATATGGAGGCTTCTCGATCTCCCAAAGTCGCCTTGCCTGCTGCCCGTGATCAGGATTTGAAAGCTGAGCTACAGGCAAGGCGGCATTCTGAGACTCAGAAGCCGCCTTACCTGCACCCCATATCGTGATTGTGATCGTGATGTGTATTGGCAAGAAAGGTCGCAGGCATGGCGGCTTCTGCGTC
>NW_006293457.1:0-245 GCF_000327345.1 Myotis davidii | reverse complement strand
CTACAACATATGTCTGCTATTTTGCTGCCTATATATTTTTCTAAGATTTTTTATGGTTTCCCATGTTACATTTAAGTCCTTTAGCCAATTTGAGTTTGTATATGTGTGTGGTGTAAGTTGGTGATCTAGTTTCTTTTTTGTTGCATGTATCTGTCCTATTTTCCCAGCACCATTTCTTCAACAGACTGTCTTGACTCCATTGCATGCTTATACCTTCTTCGTCAAATATTAATTGAGCATAATGG
>NW_006293456.1:0-491 GCF_000327345.1 Myotis davidii | reverse complement strand
TAGAAGAAGAGAACAAGTGAGGAGAGGAAAAACTGAAGTAAAAAACAAACAAACTAACTAACCAACCATTAAAGAAACAACACCAACAAGACAGAAAGAAAGAAAAAGAAAAAAAAAGAGGAAGAAAAATATTTTTGGATAGTGAAGAAAGAGAAGAGAGAAGTGTGCATGGACTTAGAGCAGGGGAGAGGAAATTAGATATATAAATAAGATTAATTTTTAACAGGGAGTAAAAAGAAAGGATAGAGAAAAACTAAAGCAGGAACAGGGTAAGAGAAACAGGGTGATAAAGGGGGAAAGTGAGGAAGAGAGTGTTGACATAAAGAAAAAATTCAGATAGTGTAAAATAATGCTAAAAATAAAAATGAAATGTAGAACACTAATCCTAAAATAAAATAAAATAAAATAAAATAAAATAAAATAAAGAAAAAGTAAAATAAAACTTTAAAAAGGTAAAGTAATAGTAGTAATAATAATAATTAAAAATAAAA
>NW_006293455.1:11647-13256 GCF_000327345.1 Myotis davidii | reverse complement strand
GGCAAAGCCAGGAGAGAAAGAGAGAGGCAATGGTTAATCAACAGCTGTCACTGAGGCTGCAGATCAGACCTTGCCTCTGTCTTTGGGCCCCTCTCCGGGCCTGATCTGCAGCCCCCTCAGCAGTCAGTGCTGGGTCACTGCCCCGGTACTGGCTGTAGTCAGTGTTGGGTGGCCACGGCAACCCAGCACTGACTTCCAGTGTTCGGTGTTCAGTGAAGCCTTGGTCATTGTGGATCTTACGGACCCTGGCTCTTTATATATATAGATAAGCCTAAGTGACCATCCGACCATTCGACCATCCAACAGGTAGCTATGATGCACAATGACCACCAGCGGGCAGACGCTCAACGCAGGAGCTGCCAAGCTGCGATGACTTGGCGGTCGCGGTTCTCAGGTGACACACCTAGAACCAGAAGGGATGGAGCCCAATTCTGAGGTATGTCACCAGAGAACTTCCCTCTCACAATCTGGGACCTCTCAGGTGATGTCAGAGAGCCAGTTTCGGCCTGATATCCATAGGCCATGTGGAGGGACCCCACCTGTGCACGACTCTGTGCACTGCGCCTCTAGTGTATTAATAACTACTACAAACCAGTCAGAAAAATGCACATACATACACAACCCAATGGCAAACGGGCTTGAGAAGGCACCTCAAGAAAAGTATATCCAATGGTCAATAAACATGTGCTCATCTTATTATTAAGCAGGTAAAGTACAATTAGAAACACAATGTGGTGGCATTGTATATACGTCAAAATGGTCAAAAATTAAATTAAAAATGGTGTCAAATGTTGGTGAGAAAGTGGAGTACTTCTAGCTCTCAGATGCTATTGGTGGGGATGTACATTCCAACAACTACTTTGGGAAACTGCCAGTATCTTCTAAAGTGAAACATGGGCATTCCCTGTGACTAGGCGACCATGTCCTGGTTTTCCCTGCACAGTTTTGGCTTGTGCACATTTTCTCAAAATGCTTTTTAGATTAGCATTTGTCCTAGACTTTTTCATTTTGAAACAAAATTTTGTTTAATAGTTGCATTCAAATAAGACAGGAAAGGTTTAGTGGACTTTCTTCTTGCAGCTTCTGCCAGGATTTGCCTAGTAGTGTGGGATGTATAAATAGTAGAGTTCATACTTTAACACATTGTTAAATCTTAAAGGCAACCAGAGATAACACACTTTTCTTTCACCAACTCTCTCCTGATGCCACATAACTAAATTTTTCTTTGATGGACACCATGCAGAGTGCTTTAAAAATAAACATTCTTCTTTGTCTTGAATTGTAGTAAAAGAAGTTCTTTGCCAAAACTTCCGTTGGGTGTCCAAGTGGCCCCTTCTGGCCATTTGGTATAATACCAGCCAATTGTGCCATGGCCCTTACCCATTGTCCTGTGAGAAGCATGAAGCCCATAAACTGCCAGCTGGTGTGATCAGCGGGAAAGTTGAGAAATTATATTTAAGAGTATTTGAAAACATGTACAGAAAATAAAAGCTGAGCTGTCCTGTGAAAGAGTGAATCGAGTAGTTTTGTTATCTATTGTATGGTGTAAATCTACAACTGTTCATTAATCATGCCATTATTTGGTAATGCTTTTTAAATTTCCAAATAA
>NW_006293455.1:9374-10603 GCF_000327345.1 Myotis davidii | reverse complement strand
TGGGGGGTGTGGGCCCCCCCCCCCTGTCACACTCAAGACAGGGTCAATGGGGAGATTGCGGCTCCACCCCCTGTCATGCACAGAGCAGGGCCAATCAGGGGGTTGGGGCGCTGCCCCCTGTCACACACAGAGTAGGGCCCATCAGGGGGTTGAGGAGCTCCCCCCTGTCACTCAAAGAGTAGGGCCAATAGGCGATTTGGGGCACCACCCCCTGTCACCCACAGAGCAGGGAGGATCAGGGGGTTTGGGTGCCGCCACTGTCACACTCAGGGCAGGGCCAATGGGGAGGATATGATTCTACCCCGCCACATACAGAGCAGGGCCCTTCGGGGGGTCAGGGGTTGGGGCGCTGCACCCTGTCACACACAGAGCAGGGCTGAACAGGGGGTTGGGGCGCCGCCACTGTCACACTCAGGGCAGGGCCAATGGGGAGGTTATGGCTCTACCCCATCACACACAGAGTAGGGCCCTTCAGAGGGTCGGGGATTGGGGTGCCGCACCACGTCACATACAGAGCCGCAGGGTCATCGGGGGGTTGGGAGCTCCCCCTATCTGGCACAGAGCAAGGCTGATCTGGGGAATGGGGTGCCTTCCCCTGTCATGAACAGAGCAGGGTGGATAGGGAGGTTGTGGCCCCGCCCCCTGTCACACACAGAGCCTCAGGACAATCAGGGTGTTTGGGCGCTGCCCCCTGTCACGATGATCCCGGTGCCGGGAGACCTCGCGGCTCTGCTGATCCCGGTGCTGGGAAGCATATTACCCTTTTACTATATAGGATAGAGGCCTAGTGCACGGGGTGGGGGCCAGCCGGTTTGCCCTGAAGGCTGTCCTGGATCAGGGTGGGGTCCCCACTGGGGTGCCTGGTCAGCCTGGATGAGGGGATGATGGCTGTTTGCAGCTGGTCACACACCAATCAGGGTGGGGGTCCACACTGGGGTGCCTGGCCAGTTTGGGTGAGGGGCTGAGGGACTTTTTCAGGGTAGTGGGTGATTGAAGCTCCCAAACTCTCCTTGTCTTATTTTTTTATTATTATTACTCTGGGATTTATATACCTTCTATGGCTGTCACTGGAACTGAAAGCCGGCTCCAGCTCTTGCTGAAAGCAGGTTTCTGGTTTGTTTGGCTTCTATAATTGAACACTGTTGCAACTCCAGCTCGGCCGGCTGGCTGAAAGCATGGGGTTTGTTTAGCTTCTATAATTGCAACATTGTTTCTTAGAGTGCAAGCTC
>NW_006293455.1:3802-8336 GCF_000327345.1 Myotis davidii | reverse complement strand
AGGAACTGGAATCATACAAGCCTATTTGCCTACACACTCCCCTCTCCCCCACATTCTTTGAAGCATATCTTGTAATTCTAGGATCTTAATCTGAAAGATAACAATTTTTTCTTTTAAATAATGGCAATAACATGATCACACAAAAACAATTAATAGTCGGTCTTAATAAAATAACCAGTAAGGGTACACATTTTCAATATTTTCTCATAACATTTTTATGAACCTTGGTCCCAGGGTCCCGCCTTGCCGGTGGCCCGGCTTTCCGATGACGATCACGTTCATAGGCCACACACAAGGTGGCTCCTAGGTTCTGGGGGGGTGCCTTGCCTTTGGTACGGATTTCTGATCTCAATCACAGGCCACAGGCACAGCAACTCCAGGGTTCGCAGGGGCCGCCTTGCTTGCAGTCCTGCTTTCTGATCTCGATTATGATCACAAGCCATAGACAGGCGGCTCCTGGGTCCCAGGGTGCTGCCTTACCTGAGGCCCGGCTTTCAAATCATGATCACAGACCACAGTTAGGGGGCATTCTGAGACCCAGAAGCCGCGTTGTCTCTGGCCCATATACTGATCGTGATCGTGATTGTGATCGTGATCGTGTTCTGAAAGCCAGGGAGCAGGCAAAGCGACTTCTGGGTCTGGGAATGCCACCTTGACTGCATCCAGCTCTCAAATCATGAATACAGACCAGAGACGAGGTGGCATTCCGAGACCCAGAAGCCGCCTTGCCTGCAGTCCATATGGTGATCATGATCGTGATCGGAAAGCAAGGCCACAGGCAAGGCGGCTTCTGAGTCTCGGAATGACTTTCAAATCATGATCACCGGCCGAAGGAAAGGGGGCTCCTGGTACCCGGGAAGCCGCCTTGCCTGTGGTCTGCGATGTCGATCTCAATCACCTGCCGCAGGCAAGGCAGCGACTGGTACTCAGAATGCCGCCTGGCCTGAAGCCCGGCTTTCAAATCACTATCATCGGCCACAGGCAAGTCGGCTCCTGGATCCCAGCTGTCTCCTTGCCTGTGGTTCAGTTTTCCAATCACGATCATGTGCTGCAGCAAGGCGGATCCTGGGTGCTGGTGTGCCGCCTTGCCTGAGGCCTGGCTGTCCGATCACGACCCGATCACCATCACGAATCTCTGCGGGAGGCATGGCAGCTTCTGGGTCTTGTAATGTCGCCTTGCCTGTGGCCCGTGATCAGGATTTGAAAGCTGGGCTGCAGGCAAGGCGATATTCCGAGACCCAGAAGCCGCATTGCTACGACCCATATTGTGATCGTGATCGTGACCGGAGAGACAGGCCACAGGCAAGGCGGCCTCTGGGTCTTGGAATGCCACCTTGACTGCACACAGCTTTCAAATCATGATCACGGACCACAGGCAAGGTGGCATTCCGAGACCCAGAAGCCGCATTGACTCAAACCCATATTGTGATCGTGATCGTGATCAGAAAGCCAGGCCGCAGGCAAGGCGGCCTCTGGGTCTCGGAATGCTACCTTGCCTGCGGGCCAGCTTTCAAATCATGATCACGGACCACAGGCAATGTGGCATTCTGAAACCCAGAAGCCGCGTTGCGTCCAGCCCATATTGTGATCATGATTTTGATCGAGATCCTGATAGTGATCAGAAAGCAAGATAGCAGGCAAGGCGGCCTCTGGGTCTCGGAATGCCACCTTGCCTGCGGCCCAGCTTTCAAATCACAATCATTGGCCACAGGCAAGGCAGCTCCTGGGTCCCGGCTGTCTCTTTGCCTATGGCTCAGTTTTCTGATCACAATTATGTGCTGCAGGAAGGTGGATCCTGAGGCCGGGCTGTCTGGTCACGACCACGATCACGATCATGATCATGATCACGATCACGTTCACGGTCACGATATCGAATCACTGCTGGAGGCATGGCAGCTTCTGGGTGTCGCAATGTCGCCTGGCCTGCGGCCTGTGATCGTGATTTGAAAGCTGGGCTGCCGGCAAGGTGGCATTCTGAGACCCAGAAGCCGCCTTGCGTGCCGCCCATATCGTGATCGTGATCGTGATGGAAAGACAGGCCACAGGAAAGGCGACTTCTGGGTCTCTAATGTTCCTGGTACCCGGGAAGCCGCCTTGCCTGTGGTCTGCGATGTCGATCTCAATCACCTCACAGAGGCAAGGCAGCGACTGGTACTCAGAATGCCGCCTGGCCTGAAGCCTGGCTTTCAAATCACAATCATCGGCCACTGGCAAGTTGGATCCTTGGTCCCGACTGTATCCTTGCCTGTGGGCCAGTTTTCCAATCACTATCATGTGCTGCAGCAAGGCGGATCCTGGGTTCTGGTGTGCCGCCTTGCCTTAGTACTGGCTGTCAGATCACGACCACGATCACGATCACGAATCTCTGCCGGAGGCATGGCGGTTTCTGGGTCTCGCAAAGTTGCCTTGCCTGCGGCCTGTGATCATGATTTGAAAGCTTGGCTGCAGGCAACGTGGCATTGTAAGACCCAGAGGCCGCCTTGCCAACAGCCTGGCCTCTGATCACAATCACAATCACGATCACGATCACAGTCACAACCACAATCACAACCACTATCACAATGACGATATAGGTCTCCAGCAAAAGCTTCTGGGTCTCAAAATGCCGCGTTGCCTGCGGCCCGTGGTCATGATTTGAAAGCTGGGCTGCAGGCAAGGCGGTATTACGAGACCCAGAAGCCGCCTTGTCTGTGGCCTGGCTTTCCGATCACGATCACCATCACGATCACGATATGGGCCGCAGACACCAGACCCAGAAGCCACCATGCCTCAAGCAGAGATTTGTGATGGTGATCGTGGTCGTGATCGGACAGCCAGGCCTCAGGCAGGTCGGCACACCGGAACCCAGGATCCGCCTTGCTGCAGCACATGATCGTGATTGGAAAATTGGCCCACAGGCAAGGAGACAGCCTGGACCCAGGAGCCGACTTGCCTATGGCCGATGATTGTGATTGAAAGCCAGGCTTCAGGCAAGGCGGCATTCTGAGACCAGGTCGATACCTGCCCTGCGGCTGGTGATTGAGATCAGAAACCCAGACCTCAAGAAAGGCGGCCTCCTGGGTCACAGAAGCCCCCTTTCCTGTGGCCCGTGATCATGATTTGAAAGCTGGGCTGCAGGCATGGCAGCATTCGAGACCCAGAAGCCGCCTTTCCTGCGGCCTGTCTTTCCAATCACGATCACGATCACGATATGGGCTGCAGGCAAGGCGGCTTCTGGGTCTCAGAATGCCGCATTGCCTGCAGGCCAGTTTTCAAATCATGACCACGGGCCGCAGTCAAGGCAAGATTCTGAGACCCAGAAGCCTTTGCTGGAGGCCTATATCGTCATTGTGATAGTGGTTGTGGTTGTGGTTGTGATTGTGATCGTGATCGTGATTGTGATCAGAAAGTCAGGTTGCTGGCAAGGCGGCCTCTGGTCCTTGGAATGCCACCTTGACTGCACCCAGCATTCAAATCATGATCACGGACCACAGGCAAGGTGGCATACCGAGACCCAGAAGCTGCGTTGCCTCCAGCCCATATCGTCATCGTGATCAGAAAGCCAGGCCACAGGCAAGGTGGCCTCTGGGTCTCAGAATGCCACCTTGCCTGCGGCCCAGCTTTAAAATCATGATCACGAACCACAGGCAAGGTGGCATTCCGGGACCCAGAAGCCAGCTTGCCTGCGGCCTGGCTTTCCGATCACGATCACATCACGATGATGATATGGCCGCAGGCAGGGTGGCTTCTGGGTCACAGAATGCTGCCTTGCCTGCTGCCCAGCTTTCAAATCATGACAACGGGCCGCAGGAAGGCGCCATTCCGAGACCCAGAATCCTTTGCCGGAGGCCTATATCGTGATCATGATAGTGGTTGTGGTTGTGGTTGTGATTGTGATCGTGATCGTGGTCAGAAAGCCAGGCCGCTGGCAAGGCAGCCTCTGGGTCTTGGAATGCCACCCTGACTGCAGCCAGCATTTAAATCATGATCACGGACCACGGGCAAGGTGGCATTCCAAGATCCAGAAGCTGCGTTGCCTCCAGCCCATATCGTGATCGTGATCGTGATCAGAAAGCCAGGCCACAGCAAGGCTTCCTCTGGGTCTCAGAATGCCACCTTGCCTGCAGCCCAGCTTTCAAATCATGATCACGGACCACAGGCAAGGTTGCATTCTGGGACCCAGAAGCCGCGTTGCCTCCAAGCCATATTTTGATCATGATTTTGATCGTGATCATGATCGTGATCATAAAGCAAGGTAGCAGGCGAGGCGGTTTCTGGGTCTCAGAATGTCGCCTTGCCTGTGGCCCAGCTTTCAAATCACAATCTTGGCCACAGGCAAGTCGGCTCCTGGGTCCCGGCTCTCTCTTTGCCTATGGCTCAGTTTTCTGATCACAATTATGTGCTGCAGCAAGGTGGATCCTGAGGCCGTGTTGTCTGGTCACGACCATGATCACGATCACGGTCACGATCACGAATCACTGCTGGAGGCATGGCGGCTTCTGGGTCTCGCAATGTCACCTTGCCTGCGTCCTGTGCTCATGCTTTTAAAGCTGTG
>NW_006293455.1:1985-3682 GCF_000327345.1 Myotis davidii | reverse complement strand
GAGCCGCAGGAAAGGGGGCTTCTGGAACCCAGGAGGCCGCCTTTCCTGTGGTCTGGGTTTCTGATCTCAATCACCGGCCGCAGGTCAGGCAGCGACCAGGTCTCAAAATGCTGCCTTGCCTGAAGCCTGGCTTTCAAATCACAATCATCGGCCACAGGCAAGTCGCCTCCTGGGTCCAGGCTGTCTCCTTGCCTGTGGGCCATTTTTCCAATCACGATCATGTGCTGCAGCAAGGCGGATCCTGGGTTCTGGTGTGCCGCCTTGCCTGAGGCCTCTCTGTCAGATCACGACCACGATCATGATCACGAATCTCTGCAGGAGGCATGGCAGCTTCTGGGTCTCTTAAGGTTGCCTTGCCTGCGGCCCGTGATCATGATTTGAAAGCTGGACTGCAGGCAAGGTGTCATTCCGAGACCCAGAAGCTGAGATGCCTCTAGACCATATCGTGATCGGGATCAGGATCAGAAAGCCAGGCCGCAGGCAAGGCGGCCTCTGGGTCTCGGAATGCCACCTTGCCTGCGGCCCAGCTTTCACATCACAATCATCGGCCACAGGCAAGTCGGCTCCTGGGTCCCGGCTGTCTCTTTGCCTATGGCTCAGTTTTCTGATCACAATTATGTGCTGCAGGAAGGTGGATCTGAGGCCAGGCTGTCTGGTCACAACCACGATCATGGTCACGATCACGATCACGATCACGATACAGAATCACTGCTGGAGGCATGGCGGCTTCTGGGTCTCGCAATGTCGCCTTGCCTGCGGCCCGTGATCATGATTTGAAAGCTGGGCTGCAGGCAAGGCGGCATTCTGAGACCCAGAAGCGGCCTTGCCTGTAGCCCATATCGTGACCGTGATCATGATGGGAAAGACAGGCCGCAGGAAAGGCGGCTTCTGGGTCTCGAATGCTGCCTGCCTGCAGCCCAGCTTTCCAATCATGATCACCGAGCCGCTGGAAAGGGGGCTCCTGGGACCCAGGAGGCCGCCCTTCCTGTGGTCTGGGTTTCTGATCTCAATCACCGGCCGCAGGGCAGGCAGTGACCTGGTCTCAGAATGCCGCCTTGCCTGAAGCCCGGCTTTCAAATCACAATCATCGGCCACAGGCAAGGCGGCTCCTGGGTCCCAGCTGTCTCTTTGCCTATGGCTCAGTTTTCTGATCACAATTATGTGCTGCAGCAAGGTGGATCCTGAGGCCAGGCTGTCTGGTCACGACCACGATCACGAGCATGATCACGATCACGATCACAAATCACTGCTGGAGGCATGGCGACTTCTGGGTCTTGCAATGTCGCCTTGCCTGAGGCCCCTGATCATGATTTGAAAGCTGGGCTGCAGGCAAGTCGGCATTCTGAGACCCAGTAGCCGCCTTGCCTGCAGCCTATATCGTGAACGTGATCGTGATTGGAAAGACAGGCCGCAGGAAAGGCGGCTTCTGGGTCTCAAATGCTGCCTTGCCTGCAGCCCAGCTTTCAAATCATGATCACGGGCCACAGGAAAGGGGGCTCC
Organism: Myotis davidii; assembly: GCF_000327345.1. Lineage (NCBI taxonomy): Eukaryota > Metazoa > Chordata > Mammalia > Chiroptera > Vespertilionidae > Myotis > Myotis davidii. The sequence goes on along the minus strand of NW_006293455.1, from coordinate 2,182 downwards.
TGGGACCCAGGAGGCCGCCTTTCCTGTGGTCCGGGTTTCTGATCTCAATCACCGGCCGCAGGGCAGGCAGCAACCTGGTCTCAGAATGCCGCTTTGCCTGAAGCCCGGCTTTCAAATCACAATCATCGGCCACAGGCAAGTCGGCTCCTTGGTCCAGGCTGTCTCCTTGCCTGTGGGCCAGTTTTCCAATCACGATC
>NW_006293455.1:0-1652 GCF_000327345.1 Myotis davidii | reverse complement strand
AAGGCGGCCTCTGGGTCTCGGAATGCCACCTTGACTGCACCCAGCATTCAAATCATGATCACCGACTACAGGCAAGGTGTCATTCCGAGACTCAGAAGACGCGTTGCATCCAGCCCATATCACGGCCCATACCGTGATCGTGACCGGAAAGCCAGGCCGCAGGCATGGCGGCTTTTGCGTCTCGGAATGCTCCCTTGCCTGCAGCCCAGCTTTCAAATCATGATCACGGGCCACAGGAAAGGGGGCTCCTGGGACCCGGGTGGCCACCTTGTCTGTGGTCAAGGTTTCTGATCTCAATCACCGGCCACAGGCAAGGTAGTGACTGGGTCTCAGAATGCCGCCTTGTGAAGCCCGGTTTTCAAATCACAATCATCAGCCACTGGCAAGTCCGCTCCTGGGTCCCGACTGTCTCCTTGCCTGTAAGCATTTTTTCTGATCACGATCATGTGCTGCAGCAAGGCGGATCCTGGGTTCTGGTGTGCCGCCTTGCCTGAGGCCTGGCTGTCAGATCATGACCAAGATCATGATTACGAATCTCTGCCGGAGGCATGGCGGCTTCTGAGTCTCGCAATGTCGCCTTGCCTCTGGCCCGTGATCATGATTTGAAAGCTGGCCTGCAGGCAAGGGGGCATTCCAAGGTCGAGAAGCCACCTTGCCTATGGCCCATATCTGGATCGTGATCGTGATCGTGATCGTGATCGGAAAGCCAGGCCACAGGCAAGGCGGACTCTGGGTCTCAGGGAAGGGGGGCCTCTGGGTCTGGGAATGCCACCTTGACTGCACCCAGCTTTCAAATCAGGATCACGGACCACAGGCAAGGTGGCATTTCGAGACCCAGAAGTCGCGTTGCCTCCAGCCCATATTGTGATCATGATCGTGATCGTGATCAGAAAGACAGGTACAGGCAAGGCGGCTGCTGGATCTCGGAATGCCGCCTTTCCTGCGGCCCATCTTTCAAATCATGATCACGGGCCGCAGTCAAGGCGGCTTTTGGGACACTGGATTTTGACATGCCTTTGCTCTGGCTTTTCCATCTCAATCAGGGGCTGCAGGCAAGGCGGCTCCTGGGATGCCAGGCTGCTGCCTTGCCTGTGGCCTGGCTTGGTGTTCGGTCTCGATCAGAAGCTGTAGGCAAGGAGGCTCCTGGGTCCTGGTCTCCTTGCCCAGTGTTCCAATCACGATCATGCTGCAGGAAGGCGGATCGTGGGTACTGGTGTGCTGCCTTGCCTGAGGCCTGGCTTTCCGAACACGGTCACGATCACAATCACGAATCTGAGCCGCAGGAAAGGCGTCTTCTTGGTCTCGGAACGTCACCTTGCCTGCGTCCCGGGATCATGATTTAAGCTGGGCCTCAGGCAAGGCGGCATTCCGAGTCCCAGAAGCCTTTGCCTGCGGTTATATCATGATCGTGATCGTGATATTGGTTTTGATTGTGATTGTGATCGTGATTGTCTTCAGAAATCCAGGATGCAGTCAAGGCTGCTTCTGTGTTTCGGAATGCCAACGTGCCTGCGGCCCATATCATGATCCTGATCGTGATCATGATAGTGATTCTGATCGTGATCGTGTTCGTGATCGGAAAGCCAAGTCGCAGGCAAGGCGGCTTCTGGAAAACATTTAAAAAAATGTAGTGAAACTCCTTCAATGTTTGT
>NW_006293454.1:0-216 GCF_000327345.1 Myotis davidii | reverse complement strand
GCAAAGCAAGGGACTGAATCCAGGAATACTATATCCATCGAGGCTATCATTCAAAATTGAAGGGGAAATCAGGAGGTTCATACACAGAAAGGGCTAAGGGAGTTTAATACCACCAAGCCAGCAATGCAAGAAATTCTAAAGGGACTACTGTAAAAAGAAGAAATAAGAAAGGAAGAAGAAACACAGGCATCCTATCTAATAAAAGAGAAACATGGT
>NW_006293453.1:0-241 GCF_000327345.1 Myotis davidii | reverse complement strand
GCTTGTTATGATTTTTATTCTCTTGAATTTGAATAGACCTTGCCTGTGTCCCAATATGTGGTCTGTCTTTGAAAATGACCCATGTGCACTTGAGAAAAATGTATATTCCGTGGCTTTGGGGTGGAATGTTGTGAAGATATCAATTAAGTCCATCTGATCTAGGGAGTTATTTAGGATTACTGTTTCTCTGCTGATTTTTTGTTAAGAAGATTTGTCCAGTGGTGTTAGTGGGGTATTAAAG
>NW_006293452.1:0-641 GCF_000327345.1 Myotis davidii | reverse complement strand
ATCCCACCACACCCCAGAGATGTGTGGCAGTGCCCACATTCTGTAGCTGCTCATATGCATGCAGGCATGGGTAACTCACCGAGATCGGGTGCTGGCAAAGGCATGCATTGAGGTCCCTCATCAAACCCCACTGGGCTGGGTACGTGGCCTGAGATTCCCCGTCAAGTCCCACTGCGGTCACCACTTCCCCTTGTACCAGCTCCCACCTATCCCCACAAATCAGGGCATCACACACTCACCTGTCCCACAACACGTCACTGGTTCCTGGCTGGTTCCCCGGCTCTCCATTGACCTCCTGTCTGTTCTCAGGATGTATCCCCATCTGACTTTTGGGGGATCGGGACGTCACAGACAAGTCTAACACGTAGTCTGTATCACCAACTTCCTCCTCGGAATTCTCCTGAAGGTACTTCTGCCCTTGCAAGGTGACGACCTTCTGTTGGGAGAAAATCAAACAAGATAAGACCCGGGATGTATCCTACTCCTTGCATGTGTCCTACTCAACTCTCACACTTTCAGTGGTTGAGCATTAACCTATTAACCTGGAGGTCAAGATTTGATTCCAGGCCAGGGCACACCACGGGGTTGTGGACCTGATCCTCAATGTAGAGCCGTGCAGGAGGGGCCAATCAATGATTCTC
>NW_006293451.1:0-273 GCF_000327345.1 Myotis davidii | reverse complement strand
CTGCTGAGCGTGATGTAGCAGATTTTAAATTTAGTAAATATATTTTAAACTGAAACTATAATTCACAAAATAGTAAGAATGACAAACTCTGTAAGAAATATTTATAGGAGTTTCAGGGCGTCCTTGTGCGGCCCCATGGTGTAATGGTTAGCACTCTGGACTTTGAATCCAGTGATCCGAGTTCAAATCTCGGTGGGGCCTGCTACCCTACCGCTGTCTTTTTTCCCCATCACGGGTGCATCCTGGCCTCTGCACATGGAGTTCCCAAACCCA
>NW_006293450.1:0-221 GCF_000327345.1 Myotis davidii | reverse complement strand
CACACACACACGCACACACACACACTAGATTTGATTTTATATTGTACAAGAGGCCTGGTGCATGAAATTCGTGCACAGCAGGGGGGCGGGGGTCCCTCAGCTCGGCCTGCACCCTCTCCAATCCAGGACCCCTCGGGGGATGTCCAACTGCCCAGTCGCCCCTAACCTCTCTGCCTGCCTGCCCAATCGCCCCTAACAGCTCTCCCCTGCCTGCCTGATCC
>NW_006293449.1:2113-6536 GCF_000327345.1 Myotis davidii | reverse complement strand
ATCTTTGTTTCCTAAAGCCTCATCCCACCACCAGCAGCCAGCAGACAACCTTGCTTGTTTCTAAGAAAGAAATTGAGAGCTTAGATTAAAACTGTTATCTGAATTATTATTATTTTTCTTTCTCTGGATAAGGAGCAAGCAAATAGAAGTACAGATGAAATAAGTCCCACCAGATAATCCTATTGGCCCTGTCATTGAGGTCAGTGATTTTGACATTCTGGATATCTTTCTCTCTCTTTCTCTTCCTATGAGTACAGGTCTTTTACCCATGACTAATTTACACCAGCGTTAAAATGTGAACACTGGCTCTATTCTCCCTAAATAAATATAACACCACAGAATTACTCTAACCCTAAGGAAACATTATTTTCCAATCTGGCCACCATTTCCCCTCAATGATCACATTCAATAAAGAAGCACAAATCTTTTTTTTTTTTTATCTTTTTATAACTTTTTTACTCCTAAACCTCAGATCATGGGTCTGATCCAGCAATCCATTAAAAATGGTCTTCTAAGAATACCAATGCCATTGAACTTTCAATTAAATTAAAAAAATCTAGAATCCTCACTTACCTAGACATTACCAACCTGTTGATAATAACTAATGTTTTCTTTATTATCTTCCTTTCTGCAGTAACACATTGCATTCATCTCATCTCTCCATATTCTTCTTTGTCATGTTCTCAAATATCAGGGCTCTCCTGGAATCTATCCTTCTCTTCCTTGTCTTCTATGTTATTTCATGCATACCTTTATATTACCACAGTTTCTATTATAATGACTTTATATCTTTGGCCCCTACCTCTCTCTTAAGTTATAGTTTCTTCATTTCTTATACTTTTTCCCCCTGCTTACAACCTACTCTCTGCCTGAATCTACAGTATTTCTATACCTGACTTCTCCTCCCTTCTTGTTCCAACTTTTCAGGAGAGATCTCTATAGAAATACTCCTTGATCATCTCATCTAAAACTTTTCATTACACTAATCACTGCTGTTTCTATTGTATTCTATTTTTTATAAATGCTCCATCAGCTAGGAGTGACATGACCAAGATGGCAGCATAGGTTGGCCTTGGCTTCACTCCACATCACAAGAATAACCAACAGCACTTCATGGTCAACACATCACAGAGAATCCTAGGAAAGGGGCATGACAGTGAACCACAGAGAGAGACAAAGACAGACTACATCAGAAAGGTAAGCGGGGCCATTATATGAGAACCACATTGCCCTTCCCCCAGGGTTGGCGGGAGCATTTGTAATAGTGTCGACAGTAAATAATACATAAAAGCTCATTGTAAAAAAGATTGAATTTGTAATTACCATGTGTGTGGAGGAGGATTGGATGAAGGTGGTCAAAAGGTACAAGCTTTCAGTTATTAGAATAAATAAGTGCTAGGGATGTAATGTACAACATGATAATGGCAGATACAAAAATTATTAAGAGTTTATCCTGAGAGTTCTCATCAGAAGGAAAAGAATTGTTTTCTTTTATATATGATGGATGTTAACTATTTGTATTGTGGTAATCATTTCATAATATATGTCAAATCATTATTCTGTATACTTTAAACTTATAAATGCTCCACCATACTCACTCTCCCTTTAGCTTAACATACCTATTTGTCTGGTGCACAGCAAGTGATCATTTAAAACAAAACTGTTGAATAAACCAATGAATTTTTACTCCTCCCTTGTTCTTGCACCACCGCTTCTGCATTCAATTAATTTCCAATTGTTTCCAAGACGCTTTATAGCTTTTGAACCTTCTTTCTATTTTCATTGCCAGATGCTCACTGTCTTTACTGTAACAGCTTTCTACCTGATTTCATGGTCTTCAGTCTCTTTGCGTTTTATACGCCACTGGAAGCTTAATACAACGGAAGCACACCTCTGGCCATGTTTTTCTCTAGGCTCAAAGTTTTTCCTTGATCACCATGACATAGACCCAACACCCATTTCCAGGTTTCTACTTTTATTATTCAATCTAAGATAGATAAAATGAATTATTCCTTTTTCCTATTGGTTTTATATCCACTTTTCACAATTTTGTTATTTCATCATAAATCCAAACGATCTCTACTTTTTAAAGTCCAGTTAAAATGCTTGATGAACATTCCCTGATCTAGAGTCAGAGGCCCCCTTCCCCTCTCTAGTTCAATGGCACAGATTCATGACAACACGACCTGTGTTATTGCTTATTCTTCCAATTATAATTTTATCTGTCTTATTTCAGATTCTTTCTTGAGCACCTGCTCTGTGTCAGACAAGACCATGGTTATAATTGGTGAAACAGACTCAGAATATGGCCACGTAAAGTTCACAAGCCAGAGAGAGAGACATTGGAAATGTCAAGAGTTCTGTGATGAATAATTACATGCAAGAACTAGTGAGAAAACTAAAATACATTTGTATTGAGACATGAGGATGAATAAATACAAGTATTTCTCTAATGGACTTTGAATTTGTGCAGGCAAATAATTTATATGCTTTGTCTTTTCGTTTCCTATAGTTAACAGTTCTGTTTTTTTACATGACCAATAAGAAGTATTGTTAACAGAGAACAGACTAATGGTTGGCAGAGGGAAGGGACATTGGGGGACCAGGTGGAAAAGGTGAAGGGATAAAGAACTACAAGTTGGTAGTTACAAAATAGTCAATGGAGATGTAAAGTACAGCATAGAGAATATTGTCACTAATATTGTAATAACTATACATGTTGCCAGGTAGAGGTGCCTTTGAAAGTACCTGGTTGTTTAACCACTATGCTACAAACCTAAAACTAATACAAAATAGTATGGAATGCAAACTATAACTGAAAAATAAAATTTGAAAAATTAACATTTTTAAAAGAAGTATTTGTTGAACAAAGGTAGCTAGATCTTACCCCAGCACATATCCCATCACTCTAAAGACTGTCATTCTGGATGAGCACCATGAGGGGTGGCCCAGAATGAGAGAATGCCTGGAAGCCCATACAAATGAGAGGTTCAGCCTACTATGGCAACAGCGCATGTTTCTAATTAACCTTGGCACATACTTGTAGTTGGTGGGGTTGATGGTGACCCATGCTGTGTTCTAGCAAATCATGTCATTTTAGTGGATACAACTGAGATAGGATACAATAACGTAGGTGTCACCTTAAACTGTCAGCCTCAATGATATTTCTTTTTCAGAATTCTAGAGAGACTGGTGTTGCAGTGCCTAAGACAAACAACCGAGAGCATGGTCTTGTTAGTGAAATGAAATGTGGTCTCAAAGTAGTACGTTCCTGCTGTTCCCTGCATGCCACAGTCTTGATTTTCACTGATCTCATAGTGGTATTGTTTTCTCTAATGCAAGGCAGTTGATGCAGATATAATCAGTCAAGTTCTTAAATGCCATTAGTTGACATCTGTTGCTTAGAAATGATTCCTTCAAATAATTGTCATCAAAGGCAGAAGACATAGTCACAAAAGTGTCTAGATCCAAACATAAAAACCCAATCATTTTTTTATCTCAAATGTACACTTGTATCAACTGGTAGAGGCTGCCTGGAGTACAGTTTGGAGAAGGAGGTTGAGTTTGTGCCAGATTTAGCAAAAATGAGGTTCTCCTAGCCTTCAACTCTTTATTCCCTCATTTTACTTTAACCTAGACCCATGGTCAGCAAACTGCGGCTCTTTGGCCCCTGAGTGTGGCTCTTCCTAAGCCTTAGGAGTACCCTAATTAAGTTAATAACAATGTACCTACCTATGTAGTTTAAGTTTAAAAAATTTGGTTCTCAAAAGAAATTTCAATTGTATTGTTGATATTTGGCTCTGTTGACTAATGAGTTTGCCGACCACTGCCCTAGATCATCCTTCTCTTTTTTCCCCATGTAACATTACCTCTCAGATCTAGCTTCACGTAATTCCATACTCAACATAGACCTTGAATAATTCATCACTTCACCTTTTTTTTCTTTCAATTCCCTTTCCACTTTATCCTCCAATCATTCCTGCACACCCTCTTTAACAAAAGGGTACATACTGCTATGCATTTGGCTAACCTCTAACTGCAGTCACCTGTGTATTGCTTATCTAGGGTAAGAGTAAAATTCCAAGGACTTTCGCAACAGTTAAATATAAAGTTTACACCAATTATGATAAGAAACATGTATGTTTCTATAATGTGTAAAGCACCATTCTGGACTTCTCCTGAAAGGCATATATAAATAAAGTCATGTAAGTATTTAATAATAATGACTTCTTGGTGTTCAAAGCAGTTGTCTTATAGTGTTTAACTATTGTGGTACTGATGAGTCAATATGATGTGAACTCAATTAAAACTATAAATGAGGCCGAAACCGGTTTGGCTCAGTGGATGGAGCGTCGGCCTGCGGACTGAAAGGTCCCAGGTTCGATTCTGGTCAGGGGCACGTACCTTGGTTGCGGGCACACCC
>NW_006293449.1:0-2017 GCF_000327345.1 Myotis davidii | reverse complement strand
AATGTTAACTTTCAAAGAGCCATGGCTGAAGTAGGATTTCCTAAATTGGAAATTTTTCTAGACTATTTGGATATATATTCTTAAACTATTCTGATTCAGGTTACTCAAGACAAAGTAGTGTGTATTTATAATGAGTTATTCCTTGGATTTAAAGTGTGTAGTGATTTTGTCAGACCTTTCCATTTGATGCTATGAGAGAGATTGTGTGTATGTGCAAGAGAGAGATATGCTAAGACAAGAGGAATTTATTTAATCATATGCTATTTGTTGTGTTTGTTTTTTATTTTCTTTCAATAATAGAACTCCTATAATTTTCCAGTAGTTTTCCTCTAGGCATTGGATAATCTAATATGATTCAACTTACTAGAATTTTATGTGATTCTGTACAAATACCCTAGAATTTAAATGACTCTATTTTCAAACATCACCATACTTTGTTCTTAAACAAGTCTTCTTGTTTTTATCACTTTTCATTTTATCCATTAATATTATTTTCTATTTTTATAACTTAAAGGTAAATATACATTTTAACTGGCTGTTTGGTGTTTTAAAGTTATATTTTTAAAAGACATATTCATGGGCAGAATTACTCTAACCTGAGACACAGGAATTAAAGACTTTAGCTTATTTTGGAAAAGATGATGAGTATTCAGAAGGAGTATAATCTTGATGAGGACCCATGATCAGTTCATATATTAAATCTATATATTAAATCATATAGATCTTTAAAATACCTAAAATAATGAAATGGAGTGTTTTTTAAGAACCCAAAGGAATTGGCCCAAGACTGCTCAGGCAACTTAAAAATAACTATTTAGTAAAAACAAAATAAAAGACAGACATTTGATCAGTTCTGTAGTACAAACAGCTCTGTCCATTATCTCCTAATGACATTTTGGTCATAATAATCTTCTCATTTAGTCAGTTGAGTTGAATTGCAAGTTCATTGTCAGAACTTTCAAGATCCTGTATTCAGGATATGGGACTGCTTTACTAGTCATTCCTCAATCTGAATTTCTCCAGGTTTCAGGTAGTATAATATTAAAGCATCTACATATTAAGTAATACATTTTACCCAATTTCATGAAAGAGGAAGAATGGCTACATATAAATACAAAATGTATATTTTTAGTATAAATGTTCAACAGAAGTACAAATATGTGCTAAACAAGGCTTAGATGTTTATCAATAGTTCCTGCTCAAATTTAGTCTACTGCCATCATTTTAAAATTAGATTTTATATTCATACAGCACCACTTATCTACAATACTGAAAATTTCCATCACCTCCATTTTTTTCAGCCTTCTAGTGATTTATTTTTTTATTTCATAAATGAGGAAACTGGGGGAGGTTAATTGGCTTTTCACTGCAATAAAGGGTGAGTCAGTGACAGAGCCAGAAATAGACACCAAGATTTCATCTCATCCCACCTTGATTCACATCATGAGAAAGAGCTTTCTGCTTCTAAATACATTTAATGACATAGTTCCTGGAAGTGCTAATTAGTATAATTTTTAAAACCCACCTGGTTTCTGAGCTAGGTAGAAACTTCCCAAGTTGGGCATGTTTTGATAAAACTTTGGGAACTTTGTGTCAATTTTGTGAGACTTAGGAACTTCCTGGTGGACTTAGGGCAACTTAAAGCAATAAAATTTGCACATAGTTCCCTCCACATATTCTTATTAAGTATGCTCAACACATCTATACAAGGCAAGACCGCATTTATTTCACTGAGAACAAGCGCACATAGAAGACATAGGTCAAATGGATTGAAAATTGAACAAAGGGGTCAGATTCATGATTGGCCTCATTTGCCTTAATGGAGTATTTGACCCATATTTAAGAGATTCTACTAACAATGACGTTATAGGAATGGTGAACTGACAGATGTCATCAGAGAAGAGCGGCTGCCAACAATAACAATAATAACACCATAGCGTTTATTAAATGCAAGTATGAGGAAAGGAATAATTTTTTTCTCAACTCTACTAAAACATACAGAACTGTTTTAGTTTGG
>NW_006293448.1:0-805 GCF_000327345.1 Myotis davidii | reverse complement strand
ACAACACCCTGTTCCTGCGCCTATTCCCTCCTATCCTTTGATTGCCATGGTTGGGGTCGGGGGTTGAAAGGCCCCTACCACTTCATTGCTTGTAAATCTCTTGGGCTCTGGGGTTGGTATGTCTCTCTCTTCAATTAACTGCCATTTCAGTTGAATGAGGTCCTTCGTACATATCTCCTCTCCATGAGATGCCAGCAGCTCTGTGACATCCTCAGCCTCGAAGTCCAAATCAAGCTGCTTACTCAACTCAACAACATTCTGGATGACAACGTCAACTGAATCCTCAAAGCCATGGAAAACGTTCACAAACTGGGACACATTTTTTGCCAAACACCATTCAGGTTCATCTTCTTAACTTCATCCCAAGATGCAGAAATGTTCTGTACAGCAGCAAGAACTTTATAAGATTTCCAAAAGTCATTGAGAGTCAACTCTTTATCCTCAGTTGCACTGAAAGCCATAGCAAATGTCCTTCGGAGGTAGTAGGCCTTGAAAAAGAAATGACACCTTGGTCCATAGGCTGTAAAAGGGAGGTGGTGTTAGGTGGAAGGTAAACCACCTTCACATTTGGATAAACGTAATTCAGATCCGAAGGGTGACCAGGGGCACAGCCCAGCACTAGCAACACTTTAAAGGGCAGCCCCCTGGAACACAGTAGTCCTTCACTTCTGGCACAAAATGGTTGTTGAACCAGTTCTCAAATATGCTAAGTGTCACCCAGGCCTTCTTGTTAGATTCCAAGATGACAGGTAGTTGACTCTTCCATATGCCCTTGGGTGACCTTGGATTCTAGGCCAGACACACC
>NW_006293446.1:0-261 GCF_000327345.1 Myotis davidii | reverse complement strand
CCCTGGGATGATGCTCAATCCACTGAGCCACCATAGCCGGGCAACACTGAACCCCTCTTTGTAAAGAAATAATTCTCCGGCCCTGCCAGTGTGGCCAGCAGTTGAGCGTGGACCCAGGAACCCAGAGATCTCCGGTTCGATTGCAGGCTGCGGGCTCGATCCCCAGTAGGGGCCACGCGGGAGGCAGCCTATTGCTGATGCTCCTCTTTCATCAATGTTTTCTCTCTATCCCTCTCCCTTCCTCTCTTCCTAAAAATTTAG
>NW_006293445.1:0-434 GCF_000327345.1 Myotis davidii | reverse complement strand
CCTGGCCAAGCAAAGGGCCCTCTCATCTTGAAAAGCACACACTGGAGAGTACACACTGGGGCTCTGTGCAGTGCCAGCACGGCCAAGGGTAAACCTGAAGAGGGGCAGTAAAGGATTTAGAAAAGACAGACAAAGAGAAAGAATACAGCTGGGGCTCAGTGGATCTTCCATGCCTGGATGAGGACACAGAAAGACGCTGCCTGTAAGCTTAGCCTTTATTTTATAGTCAGAGACAAACAATGTTGTGGTCAACATAGTTACAATGTTCCTGTGAGTCTTACTTGTTTTGTCAGCACTTGCTGCATCTACCACAGCCCCTTAGCTACCTAGGAATGATCTAGGGAGCATCATGAGGTCAAGCTTAATTATGCTAACAGGGCCCAGCCCTCTAAGCTGGGAACTGTTTGTGGCTCTGCCACAGGTCAATCCGAGGC
>NW_006293444.1:0-268 GCF_000327345.1 Myotis davidii | reverse complement strand
AAGTGGGGTGTTGCTATGTGACGTCATTACCCGACGCCCACAGCCACCATTTCCAGGCTGCGCTGGGCTGTGGGTCGTATTTTGTGCCATGGTGTCTTGGCAGTGATGGCTGCAATTTGGTGGGGTTTCGCTCTGGGGTGGTGGTGGGGCCTATGTCCCACTTGGGGGAAGCCGAGTGTTGGTTTGTTGGAGCCAGGTCCGTGGTGCCATTTATTTTTATTTTTATTTTTATTGGTAATATATTTTATTGATTTTCCACAGAGAAGAA
>NW_006293443.1:0-408 GCF_000327345.1 Myotis davidii | reverse complement strand
ACCTCTTTTGCAAAGTTTGGGGTCGAGGGGTGAGGACAGGAGCCTTGCCAGGACCACCCTCCCCCACCCCCGCCCCAAATCATGAGTTGTGCTGTCCCTTTCTCTTAGGTTTGTCCAGGTCCAAGGCACAGAGTGCGGGCATTCAATTATTGAACTTGCAGAGGGTCCGCTGATGGCGGGGCTGCGGGCAGGAAGGAGAGCCCCACCCTGGGGTCCCGGACCTGCTCCCTTGGGTTTCCAAGACCAAGGCCACTGCACTGGCAGGAAGGAGAGAAGGAGAAAGAGGAGAAGGAGGAGGAGGGGGAAGAGGAGGAAGAGGAGGAGGAGGAGGAAGAGGAGGTACAGGGTTCTTTTGGGTACTGTTACAGAACTTAACAGGCGACCAAAAAATATGCAGGAGTACTGGAG
>NW_006293442.1:0-2589 GCF_000327345.1 Myotis davidii | reverse complement strand
ATTTCAGAGCTGTTTGAACGTGTTTTCAGTGTACCAATGTTTCCTGTTTTGTATTACCGTTCTATTTGCTTTTAATTGAAGTGTTCCATATCCATCAGAGAAGTATTCCAGTGTTTAGTATTGAGAATTCTAAGAACAGTAATTTCATTTACAGAGTGTTCTGAGCTCTATTAACAGGTATTCTTAAGTTTTTTAAGTACATTCCTTACAAACGCCAACAGATTGATGGGAACTGAAAATGTACACAGTAAACTCATCATTTCAGAGCTTTTTGAACGTGTTTTCAGTGTATTTATGTTGCCTGTTTTGTATAAAGGTTATATTTGCTTTTAATTCGAGTGTTCCATATCCATCACAGAATTCCAGTGTTTGGTACTGAGAATTCTTATATAGTTACCACATTTACAGAGTGTTGTGAGCTCTATTAACTTGTTTTGTTATATTTCCTAAGGAGATTCCTTAAAAACTCCAACAGATTGATGGGAACATAAAATGTAAACACTAAATTGGTTATGTAACAAGTTTTTGAACGTGTATTCAGTGTATATATTTTTCCCGTTTTGTATTACGGTTGTATTTGCATATAATTCAAGTGTTCCATATCCGTAACTTAAGTATTCCAGTGTTTTGTATTGAGAATTCTAAGAACAGTAATTACATTTACAGAGTGTTTTGAGCTATATTAACAGGTATTCTTATGTTTTCTAAGTACATTCCTTAAAAACGCCAACAGATGGATGGGAATTAAAAATGGAAACACTAAACTGGTTATGTAAGTAATGTTTGAACGTGATTTCAGTGTAGTTATGTTGCCCGTTTTGTATTAAGGTTCTATTAGCTTGTAAATCAAGTGTTCCACATCCATCACAGAAGAACTCCACTGTTAGGTACTGAGAATTCGTATACAGTAACCACATTTATAGAGTGTTCTGAGCTCTATTAACTTGTATTCTTATGTTTTCTAAGGAGATTCTCCTAAAAACTCCAACAGATTGATGGGAACATAAAATGTAAACACTAAACTGGTTATTTAACAACTATTTGAACGTGTTTTCAGTGTATTTATGTTGCCCCTTTTGTATTAAGGTTCTATTTGCTTGCAATTCAAGTGTTCCATATCCATCACAGAAGAATTCCAGTGTTTGGTACTGTGAATCAATGTATAGTAACCACATTTACAGAGTGTTCTGAGCTCTATTAACTTGTATTCTTAGGGTTTCTAAGGTGATTCCTTAAAAACGCCAACAGATTGATGGGAACTGAAAATGGAAAGTCTAAACTGGTTATTTAACAACTATTTGAACGTGTTTTCAGTGTATTTATGTTGCCCGTTTTGTTTTAAGGTTCTATTTGCTTGTAATTCAAGTGTTCCATATCAATCACAGAAGAATTCCACTGTTTGGTACTGAGAAATCTTATACAGTATCCATATTTCCAGAGTGTTCTGAGCTCTATTGATTTGTATTCTTATGTTATCTAAGGAGATTCCTTAAAAACGCCAACAGATTGATGGGAACATAAAATGTAAAGACTAAACTGGTTATGTAAGAACTGTTTGAACGTGTTTTCAGTGTATTTATGTTGCCCGTTTTGTTTTAAGGTTCTATTTGCTTGTAATTCAAGTGTTCCATATCCATCACTGAAGAATTCCATTGTTTAGTTTTGAGAATTCTTAGAACAGTTACTGCATTTAGAGAGTTTTCAAGCTCGATTATCTCTTATTCTTACGTTTTCTATGGCGATTCCTTAAAAGCGCAAACAGATTGATTGGAACTGAAAATGTAAACAGTAATCTCGTCATTCCAGAGCTGTTTGAACGTGTTTTCAGTTCTATTTATGTTGCCCGTTTTGTATTAAGGTTCTATTTGTTTGTAATTCAAGTGTTCCATATCCGTCACAGAAGAATTCCAGTGTTTAGTTTTGAGAATTCCAGTACAGTAACCACGTTTACAGAGTGTTCTGAGCTCTATTAACATGTATTCTTATGTTTACTAAGTACATTCCTTAAAAACACCAACAGATTGATGGGAACTGAAAATGTAAACACTAAACTGCTAATTTCAGAACTGTTTGAACGTGGTTTCAGTGTATTTATGTTGCCCATTTTGTTTTAAGGTGCTATTTCCCGTTTTGTATTAGGGTGCTGTCAACTTGTAATTCGTGTTCCATATCCATCACAGAATTCCAGTGTTCAGTATTGAGGATTCTTACAACAGTAACCACAATTACAGAGTGTTCCGAGATCTATTAACTTGTATTCTAATGTTTTCTAAGTACATTCCTTGAAAACTCCAACAGATTTAAGGGAACTGAAAATTTAAACTGTAAATTCATCATTTCAGAGGTGTTTGAACATATTTTCAGAGTATTTATGTTGCCCGTTTTGTATTAAGGTTCTATTTACTTGTAATTCAAGTGTTCCATATCCATCACAGAAGAATTCCAGTGTTTAGTATTGACAATTCTTAGAACAGTTACCACATTTACAGAGTGATCTGAGCTCTAGTAACTTGTATTCTATGTCTTCTAAGGAGAATCCTGAAAAAACGAGACCACATTGATGGGAACTGAAAATGTAAACAGTTAACT
>NW_006293441.1:0-213 GCF_000327345.1 Myotis davidii | reverse complement strand
CAGCCCACCCTGTTGATCCCGTGCGACCTGCCCAAGCCCTTCACAGAGCCATTTGCCGGACAGCTGCAGGCACAGGCTAGATTAGCACCTCCCTAGAGGACAGAAGTTCTCTCACTGCAGACAGAGCTGATTCTCACAGCCAGTTCGCCTAGAGGTCAAATCCTTGCCAGTATTACCTAAAACAATCTAGGCTTAACTACAACAAGACTGTGC
>NW_006293440.1:96275-125150 GCF_000327345.1 Myotis davidii | reverse complement strand
TACTACATGTTAATTGTTATTACTGAGTGACTTGAAGTAACAGAGGCAAACAAGACAAATGACCAGTAATAGCACTATATGATGCCAGCGATGAAAGAGATATCTGAATGTCTCCATGACAATGAGGCTGCCTCTGATCCTTATCATTAGGCTATTATGCAGACTAATTAATAATGTTTACAGAGTGGTTTGAATTCTAAAATACATATTAAATAAATATCAAATGTGAGGTGTGTTCGCTTCAAGAAACCAACGCTTTAGCATATTCAGAAACAAGAGGCTCAGATGAGACAAATTCAGACTTCACCAATGCCACAGTTCCTGCGTCAACTTACTTCCTGCTGTTACCATTTTTTCAACGAGACACGATGTGGGAAAGAAGGCTATTATTTCTTATATATTTGTGACAGATTCTTATTTGTACTTTTTAGCCCACAAGAAAACAAATATTTCACACAATGTTGGAATTTAATAAATATGCAGTTTATGAATTTTGTGGGCATACTTTGAAATTTCACAGTTGTGCTGGAGAGCTCTCCTTTCCAACTACATACACTTTTTGCAGCAAAACAGCAACCATCCTATGTTCTTTTTTCTTAATATATATTTTTATATTGATTTCAGAGAAGAAGGGAGGGGGAAAGAGAGATAGAAACATCAATGATGAGAGAAAATCACTGATCAGCTGCCTCCTGCACGCTCCCCATTCGGGACCAAGCCCACAACCCAGGCATGTGCCCTTGACCGGAATCGAACCCGGGTATCTTTCAGTCCGTAGGCTGATGCTCTCGCCACTGAGCCAAACCAGCCAGGACAGCCATCCACTGTTCCCAATGCCAATATGGTGTTGAAAGGTAACTCTGCTTTGGGTGCAGGATGCCCGAGAAGGCCCGGAGGACAAAGGCCAGGGACCAGAGCTTGGTTATGACAGAAAAGGCAGTGCTATGAGCCAGGGCAGAGACATGCGCCCTGGGGAGGTAAGGAAGGCCACACAGCCAGGAAGAGGTCAATGACAGAGGAAACCAGGTACTCACTGAACTATCTGTTCCCATGTGGAAGAGAACTGCTGTCTGAAGGACCAGAGGGAAGCAGCTCTGGCTCACTGAGATCTGAGAAAGAGAAATCAGGCAGAAGGAAGACTTGTCCTCAGCAGGAGCTGGACTTGCTAAGTCAGTCCTTTCTTTTGCTCAATGGTGAATCACTTATGCACCAAGCTTCTCTTCGGATACTTTATTATACTATGAAGTGTAAGCTATATACTTAGAAAGGACCTTGGAAGCCATCTAGTGATCTAGGAACACAATGGCTGAATAAATGATGATGCTGATGACCCATTAAGGGCCAAAAGAGGATGGAAAGGTCCCTGAAGAGGGTAGAGGAAGGGCCCAGTTCACCACAGCTATAGCCAAAGGAAGGAATATCCCTCAGATGGTGGTGGCAAAAATGAAGCAGCCTTTAATTATTTGGAAATGACAACATAGACTAATAGAGTCCACATTTCTCTCTTTCCATCTGGAGACAACCTACTTTATCATTCAGTGGAAGCCAATGTAGGAAAATGAAAGCATCTCAAAGCCAAAAGAGAATTAGAAGCCATGCGCATGCAGACGAGAAGAAATGAATGAGCTTGAGAAAACAGACCCGGGCTGAGGCAGCGACCCTCGTGGAAGGACGGCTCCTGAGGAGACAGCCACCTGGGCTGCGCAAAGGTGCCTTCCTCATGGTCCTGGGATGTTCGCTCTCGTCTGAGTTGGACTTAAATTCGAGTTTCATTTGGGTTAACAAATAATGTCTTTTAAAAATGTAAATCTCTCTAGGATGGGTGAAGAATTGTGACTCATACACTTGTGTGGATTAATGCCATGCAGGTGATTATTTAAATGTCTAACAGCAGCGATAGTAGGGGCAGTGACCAGTACTGGGTCAAAGCAGAGCCCGAGGGGCCCCGTGCTGCTGGGTCACGGAGGTCCCTGAGACCCCGTGGTGAGGTGAGGGCCTACACAAAGGAGAGGGCTGAGGAAGTGGCTAGTTACCAACCATCACCCAAATATTTGATATTTAACAACCAGCACACTTCTGGTATACGCTGGTAGAACACCATCCTGATTCCACAGATCTTTTCATCGTAATAACTGGGTTATGTAACAGAAAGAGGATTCTGATGAAGAGAGGAGGGAGATAGAGATGACGCCATTCTGAAGGGCAGTGAACACCAGAGGAGAAAGAAGGCAGGAAATATAAAAATAAATAGAAAAATTTTATCCACAAAAATTTTCTCTCCTTTCCCTCCTCCTCTTTTTCCTAACCACAGGCCTCCTGTCCCCAGGGCCCCTCATCATACTAAAGTTAGGCTCTAGGTCAGTTCCCTGAAGATCAATCTGTCACACTGGCCATATTTATTGGTTTTCCGAAAATCATTCATAGACTTCACACCTTTTGAATGTGTTGGGCTGGCAGGGGTAAGAAGACTGGGAGCTGGGGACCCGGGGGACTTGAGCCTCCTGGCTCTCTTCCTGCCCGGGATTATCCTCTTTGCCCTTCAGGCTCACCCTCTGCTCCTGGTCTTCTCCCGGGGACCTCCTCTCCCTCCCCTTCTCCAGGGCTGAGGCCGGAGCCAGGGAGCTCCTCTCCCTCCCCTTCTTCAGTCTGTCCGTCTCAGGGAAGGCCTGTTCTCTGCCCCAGCTCCGACCTGCCTCGGCCTCCAAGCGCTGGCGCGGAGATAAAACGAACATTCCTTAAAATGCTGACATCGCCAAAATAGTCACAAGCTGTTCAAAGCCATCTAATTAGAACTGTTACAAACTTTCCAGACAAACACGTGTTTGTTTGTTTTTTAATCACAATTGACAAATTTAGTTAATTTGACAAAGCTTAATTAACAAAAGTAGAAATAGCCTAAAATGCCAAATGTAGGAAAAAATTTTAAAAGGATTTTTAAAAAGGATCAAAAAGAAATCCATATAAATAGAAAAATTCCCATAGGAAATGCTGATTTTGGCAACATTCAGAAGAAAAATATGTTTGTCAGTAGACTAAATTTTTTTAGGCCCTTTCAACAAATTGAACATTTCTTAAAAATGCATGAAGCGGGAGGATGTAAAGAGAAAGTGCTAGGTGGCATTCCCACCTAAAGTCATTCAAGCACATTTCACATGTGGCCCAAAACCCAAACAAATACAAAGCAAGACAAATGGCCTGTTATAAGGTTCCGATTCACACACACCCTCCCTGATCCACGGGGACACGTTCCAAGATGCCCAGTGGATGCCTGGAACCGAGGACAGCACTAAGCCCTCTACGCACTATGTTTTTCCACACACACCTTTTCACCTAAAGGAAGCACTTTCCGGCTCCTCTTTGGCATATCTGAATGGCTGGCATCACTACTCTTGTGCTCTGGGGCCATTATTAGGTAAAATAAGGGTGACTTGAACACAAGCGCTGCAATACTGGGACAGTCAATCTGATAATCCTCATGGCTACTAAGTGACTAATGGGCGGGGCATATACAATGTGGAGACAAAGGGATGATGATGTCCTGGTTGACTGGAGCCGAATGGCAGGAGATTTCTCCGCTACTCAGAACCGTGGCACAATTTAACACTTAGGGAGTGTCTGCTTTTGGAATTTTCCATTTAATGCTTTTGGACAACTCTTGACCATGGGTAACTGAAACAGTGGAAAGCAAGCCTGCAGATATGTGGGCAGAATCCTCTACGATACCACATGTGCATAAAGCCAGGCACTGGAAAACCTGTGCAGGGCAACAGTAACCTACGAGAGACAAGCACCTAACTCAGGAAAGCAAGCTTCGGTCAGGGTGACTGGGTGATCTTCAACTGTATACAAAGATATATATTTATCTTCAGATACACATGAACTCAATAAACATGTATATATGTGTGTCAAATGTCAAATTCTTAATACTTGTCATAAAAATGAACTTAATAATAAACATATTTCAATAATTAGGATATTTTAGAGAAAGGACAACTACAAATAATAGTTATATTTTTATAGTTTGAATTATATATATTTTTTAAATACTTAGAATACCTGGTTTTTAATTGACCAAAATATAATGTAAGAAACACTACTAAAAGGAGTTGTTTAATTTAAAAAAATTCTTACAGTCCTAGCTGGTTTGGCTCAGTGGATAAAGCATCAACCTGAGGATCAAAAGGTCCCAGGTTCAATTCCAGTCAAAGGCATATGCCCGAGTTGCGGGCTTGATCCCCAGAGGGGAGTGTGCAGGAGGCAGCCAGTCAGTGATTCTCCCGTATCATTGATGTTTCTATTTCTCTCTCCCTCTCCCTTACTCTATGAAATTAATTAAAAAATATACATATCTATATATCTATGTGTGTGTATAAATATATATACATATATATATACATATATATATAAAATTCTTATATAAAGGATTCTTTTTATTTTTTAGCAACATTTGACAGAATGGCATTCTAGCATCCTAGAAAAAAAAACTAATCCTGCAAATAAGATACATAAAAATATTATGTTTTTATGGAACTAAGCTTTATATTAAATTTTTAAATTTGCACTTTGAAAAAACATGTATAGATTTTAATTTTATTCTTATAATTTCTGATCAATTCTTCCAAAAATTAAAATTAAACTCCCATAATTCTCATACCATATTGCCCCCAAAGGGGTCTGTAACTTGCTTATGCTACATTTTGTGGCAAATTTAGTACATCTTTCCCAACCCTCAGGGTCATAAAGATAGCCTCCTGTATTTTCCTCTGAAGTTGGATTCTACTTAACTTGTTTTTCTAAGGAACTGAACAGTGAGGCACTGATATTAACTGTTGGAAGATACAAGCCATGGCTGCAGCCTCCTTCCATCTGTTATTTTTTGGTTCTAAGCAGCTTTTCAGCTTTATGTGGAGGCTAGCTTTTAATAGCACAAATAACTGAAGATTGCTATTTAAAACAATATACAATAAAGTTATAGTTTCAGGATATTACAAAATAGAAAAGGATAAGTCATATAATCGTCTTACATGAGTGAACAAAACTTCATCCCTGAGCTCCTCCGAACTCTCATTGGGAGTCCAAGCTTCAGCAAACTGCAGGAAATCCCATTTTTCCTTCTCCCCTTCCTCAGCCTGAAGTCGCTCCTTCCTACCATTCAATGTGCTCCCGGTAACCTGCACCTGTAGGAGGGAGAAGCAGTGACCTTCGTAACATTCGCCTCACTGCTGATGTTTGCTAAGCAATATCTTGATTTTGCATTTGAATCACAATCCATTAAAGAAAATCATATTGCTTCAACATATCATGTGCTGTAGTCACATAATTATTCCAAATCACAACCAAATTACTAGGTTTCACTAGACAAATTATCCTATTGGCTTTTCTCATAAAAACTTTTATTCTAATATTTATAAACTTTTGAACCTACATATGAATGGCCATTTTGAATATCTATACTCAGTGCTTGACAACTATCTTCTAATCTTTAGTCAAATACTTTCTATAAACATTCCGCAAGGTTGGGAGAAGAGACAGCTCAGGGGACAGAGCAAGCAATGTCCCTCCCACCTTTTCTAGAGTCTGGGTGCAGGGTGTCCTCTATCCAATATTAGCTCTGGATTCAAGAATCCTTCAGAGAAAGGATTTATTCTTTACTTACGAAAAAGACTTGGTGCTTGAAAGCATTATGGTTCCTTGCTAGCTATCCCTCTCCTCTAGCCTCTAAAGTGGTAGAAGGGCGTGAATACAATAGGAATACATGTTACAAAGGATAGCAGGTGCGGTACTACCTTTTCTATTATCATCAGTATCTTAGTGTACTTAGGTATCCTTTGCCTGAAAACACGAAAACTCATCCTCTTCACTCATGTAGACTATGGGTAACCGTAAGCTGGGAACCTGGTTTCAACTCAAGCCTTACCTTGCGATTCAACATTCCCCACATGAGGGTGTCCAGGGTCCCATTTGCAATGAGGTAGTGAATATTCACAGAACTGCACTGTCCGATTCGGTGAGCACGGTCTTCTGCTTGCTTTATATGCCCAGGGTCCCAGTACAACTCAGCAAATACAACGTGAGTGGCAGCAGTAAATGTCAAACCCTTAGCAAAATAAAGTGAAGAAACCAAGATGTAACTAAACCGAGAATATAAAATAGAGCCATGTGTAATAGTCTTTCTGAACACATTAAATGGAGAAGAGAACATGGAAGGACTTAAAAACAGATCAGTTTTTCATACTAAGCTAAATTAAGAACATATAATTCATAAAAGGCAGATGAAGACTGCTTACTGCAAGACAGCCGGGTGAACTACAAAACACACATTCAAAATGTATTTCCATATTTCAAAAGTTGGCTTGGTGGACACACACACATACAGAATTACTTTATCATCTGATGAGGACTGGATTCACATTACCACTGTAAAATCTAATAAAATACATTATAAATGAGAAGATAATTTCTAACACATGGTGTCCATAGCAACTAGGAGAAAGAAATGACATCCTCTGTTCATTTAATTCATACTGCTGTTCTATAAAGCAAGAAAATCATGTCTCCAGTCGTACTGTTCTCTTCCTGTGACATTTCTTATGTTACAATCCAAAGGCTCTGAAGTTGACTAGCTTGTATCTCAATATATATAACACAATTTCATTTTTTATGCAATTGCACTTTACATCAGTTTGAAATGGTGCAACATTAAAACTATTAACTGTCTTGTTTTACAGATAATATATGAAATAAACAAATCTCCTCAAACTAAAAGTGAGTAAAAAATGCATGATGTTAGAGTGGGCAGGCTGCATGAACTGCGACCCCGGCTTAGGCTACTGCCACAGGCCGGTGGTCGACAGAAACCCCTGCTGTCCTCTGAGAGTGACATCCAATCCATGCTCATGCTCACATGCACTGGAACTTGGAGGGAGGGATGCTTATGGCTGCTGTATTGTTATTTTGACATGGGATTTTAGCTTAAACTATTTTTATATCTCATAACAACATCATGCTAACCTTCATTCAACGGCGGCATTAGTTCTCAAGCTGAAAAATTCACTGAGGATCAATCACTATGGAACAGAAGTTAGAAGTAATAAAAGTATGGAGAGAGCCAAACCGCCACCATGCTAGCCTGTGCTGCTGTTTAGGACAGGGAATGCCACAAAATATTAGAGATGATGTCGAAAAATAAGAAGTCGTATTTAAAGAGGGACACTTTTCAGCACGTACAAAGTGTCATGTGACCGTATGAAAATGAAGGGGGAGCATGCTGGCAGGCTCAGCATCCCTCTAAGACACTTCTAAACTACAACGGAGGATTCACCACCCCGCGAGCAATGCTCTTTCTACTTTCTTTTCTTCCTATGAAGATACCGTGTCCGCGTACATGAGTTTTGAATGATGCAAGGTCTTTAGGAATACAGCCTAGAACAACATGTGAGTGCCCTGTGCAATCTTAACTCAAAGTCTTTCCTCAGGCCACTCCTAAGCTCTCCGCCTACATTGCTTCTCCCATACTACGAGCACTCCATTTCTAATTTTAAGCTTTTTGGTGATATTTTCTATGTCTGGAATATTCTAACATAGAAAACTCAGATTACTGGAAGTTTAATCCAACATGATCATGGAAGTGTTGAGACAATCATCCTTTGGGTTAGAATTCCTAGTGAGTTCTAGAACCATCTGGGTAAATCCTCATGGAGTTTCTCTGTATATACAATTGTATATACACACATTCGTTTGCTGGGTAAAGCAGATCTCTGGCTCTGGTTCAGATTCAAGTCCACAGAAGATGCCAGATAGGCATACACCAGGCTGGACGCACAGCTATATATTCAATTACTTTTCCAGATGTTAAGGATCGTGGCTTAGACATTTATATTGAAGTATTTCAGAATATTAGTAGGAAAAAAAAATCCAGAAGGCTCCCCTCTTCTACAGTGTGGCAGAGACTGCTACTGTCTTTCCCAATACCTATTCTTGTTTTATTCCTTTGCAAAGTAACATCTGATTTTTAGCATAACTACCTGGAAAAAAAGGCTACTTTTCCCAGCCTGCCTTTCAGCGGCTAGTTGTGGCCATGGGACTGACCACAGGCTGGTGAGAGGTAGCATGCCTCTCTCCAGCCAGCTGTCTGGATGGCAGCTCTGCAGAAGCTTGAGCAGCCCTCTTAGGAAAGGGAGACCTCCTATGAGTGGTGAAGAAGAAAGCCATGCTAGCCTTGGACTGTCTACATGAGAGAACAAAGTATTTAAGTCTTTCTTTCTTTTTTTAAGTGTTTCTTAATAAGGATTTCCATTTATTTGCAGGCAAACATAATTCTTAAAATATAAACTGAGTGACCGAAGCAAGGTAAAGTCACCCTCATGTTCTTGAAACTACTCCTGCACAGTATGAGCACCGTGGCATGGTGCATTGTCTTGTTGGAAGAAGCCATCTCCATTGGGATATGCCATCAACATGATAGGATGAACTTGATCAGCAACGATACTTAGGTATGTTGTGCTATTCAGACGTTTATAATGATCTGGCCCTCTAGCAACCTGAGCAGGAAATTATAGCTAATTTGCCTACAAACATCAGGTGGTCATAATAATCAGGCCACTCAGTGTGTATATATATAAATATATAGATTTCAGAGAAGAAGGGAGAGGGAGAGAGAGATAGAAACATCAATGAGGAGAGAAAATCATTGATTGGCTGCCTCCTGCATGCCCCCCTCCCCCAGTGGGGATCGAGCCAACAACCGGGGCATGTGCCCTGACTGGAAATCAAACCTTGACCTCCTGGTTCATAGGTTGATGCTCAACCACTGAGCCATGCCAGCCGGGTGCCAAATGTAATTCTAAGGACAAAACCAGGGGCACGCCATACAAAGTTCTCAGAAACAGAGTTCTTTTTCCTCAGGCCATCTTACCTTATGGACTCAGAGGGAAATAACCAAGTAAGATAAATTCTATAAGAAAGGGATGGGAAAATTCCAGACAAATTCAAAGGAAGGAAAAACAGTCATGAAACAATAATTACAGTCAAATGTACTATATTCTTCTAGAAAATTCTTTCCTTGAAAATTTAGGAAGATTTCAGTCAGTGGTGTTGAGGTCACCTATTATACTTTCCAGTACTCTCCAACATAGAAGGAACACTGATTACACTAGTTACCAGATATAAAGTTATCACTATAAGTAATGGCCTTTATATGATTTCAAAGACATTTTATAATCAAGTTGAGGCCAGAAATTTCTTACCTGACCAGCAGCCTGAATGCTTAGGATAGCCACACGGGTCTCAGGATCCTTTTGAAACTGATTAACCAGATGTATTCTTTCTGAAGACGGGACACTTCCATCTATCCTAACATATCGAGTCTAGCATTAACAAAGGAAACGGCAAAGTTAGGACAAGCCCCTATGTACCCATCTTGTTTTATATACTTTACAGCTTATTTTTATGTTCACATAATAAAAGAGAAACTGGTTAAGATGACAGGTTGGTAAATATCATACAAGAAGAATCTTAACCAAATTTCTTAATAGCTTCTGATAACAATTTTATGTTTTTTATTGAGTTTTATTTTCAAGATTAAAAACAATTTATTATTTTTAGAGAGAGGCAAGAGAAAGAGAGAGAGAGAGAGATATCAATTGGTGGCCTCCCACACGGGGATGGAACCCGAAACCTGGGTAAATGCCCTGATCGGGAATCAAACCCACCACCTTTTGGTGTATGGGATGATGCTCCAACCAACTGAGCCACACCAGCTAGGGCCTAGCAATCATATATTTTTTAGTCTTTTAAGCTACTTGAGGGTAGGAGCTATGCCTAATTCATCTTTATACCATCATTGCCAAGTGCAATGCCTGTACGTAACAGGAGTTCCATAAATCATGACTGAATTACTAATGTTGTCTCAGTAAAATTCCATGTAAATTAATACGCCAATTTTCAATTGAATAATGTATCAGAATAAGTTTCTAGTTATAGGACCACTAACCCCAGAGTAAAAGTAAAATCAGACATGCAAGAAAAGAAATAGAGCATTCTGCCCATGTATTAGAAATTCATGAAAAGCAGTACATCTATTTCTGAAATATCCCAATATTAACTGGGAAAATATCTTTTTTAATGCACCATTTGAGTTCTCTTTTTTCACATTATTAAACTTAAAAGAAATATGCATCTCCATTGAGGTGGGGAACGGAACAAGACATGCACCCATGTTTTTAAGAAGCAGGGGAACATTAAGTGCCTAACTGAACAGTTCTGAGTTTTAAGAATGATGTGAGTAGAGAAAAGGAAGCAATCCTGTGTTAGAACAGCTAAAAATAACTTATTTCTCGACTTTGTAAAACAAGTATAAGCCCTGAGTTTCAAATAATCTCATATGTATGTGCACTTTTATGGAAAACCTAGTCTTAAATAGTTGAGACAGAAATCTTCACTTATATAAGAAGACAGTCAAGTTAATCACTAAATAGAATGTCCCTTATTAACTTTCTCTGTCTTCACAAAACAGATATAAATTGACCAGTGATCCATTTACTATCCATTAGGGAGATTATAAAATCTTCAGAGAGTCTTTCTAAAGAAAACACATTGTTTTGAGCAGTTCACCTCCAACACCAGGATACCTACATTTTTCATTCTTAGTGATGTAAATGGGATTCTAAATCCACCAGTAAAGCAGAAGTGGGGAAAAGAAGCAGACTGCTCCTCTTGGAATAGATTCCAGTATTTTAAGGTATAATGGGATCCAAATAAGAAAATACTGTGAATCTAATATTAAGGCCCAATCATTTCAAAGTTATTTGTAAGGTTCACTCTCCCTCAGAAGGTGTTTTACAGTCACTAAGAGGTAATCAATGAGAAAGTACCTTTCAATGCACAGCACTTTATTATCATCAATCTTTCAATGAAGGAAACACTGACATTACTTTTTGGGTAATAATGAATTAATAATGATAAATCTATACTGTACGAAGTAATAAAAAATATGGCTTTATTCCTCCATTTAAAAAAATCCACCTACACAGGCGAGAAGTTCTGCTGCTAGGCGTCTATCGAGCTCAGTTTGCCAGGAGGCTTTATCTGGCTGCTCCTGGGCATCGCTAGAAGCCCTCGCACAGAAAGCGACGGCAGGTTTCAACTTTGGAAGAAAAAATGGGAGATGCTGTCACTGACAGACAGCTGGGGAACGAGGTGGGCCTAAGAACCCTGCAGGAAGGCCAGCAGGCTTGCTGGAGCTTACCTGGTGGACCGCCTGGCCCTAAGCTATAGATTCACTTACACTCAGTAAGTCTTTGTAATCATATCCTATAGAGCATGCTGCCTGGAGTTTGAAAGGTCTGACTACAGCTGGGCACAAAAATCAATGGAATTCATCCTTCCTGTCCCTTCAACATCTCCCCCATTCCAAGGGTGCCTTTCGGGTAAACAAAAAATTTAACTTTTAACTGCCTACTATACCAATCTCAAACAGTACATCCATGAACAAAAACTAAATTCAGAACATAGATGATTAAAGCAGCATACTTTAATCAATTCAGATCATTTGATTAGTGGAAAATTATGAGACTGGTATAAAAGGCAAACTTTAATAGGATACCATCAACACAATAGTAACATAATATCAAAAATATCTAATATTAATTTATATACCATCATGTAAAACAGGCAAAAAAAACCACAACTCAATTATAAGACAACTGATGCATCCTGAAAGTACTTTATAGACAAATGGTAACATACCTTGTTTTCTATGACTGCTTCTGTGCAAGCCTGGAGCATGAGTAAGTGGTGAGCGAAAACCAGAAATTTAAGCGAATCGTTCTGAAGCATCATCTTAATATAATCCTTTACAGCACCTGCCTAAATATTAAAGTTAAACCTTATTCTTATTAACGTCATAAAAATGTTTATTAAAAGTCATCTTACTTTCTTCCAATAAAACAAGAAAAATTTAAACATTGATTCATTTCTATGAATTTCTAACGGCTTTGTGTTCTAAGTAGCCTAAGGAAATAGAAGCTCACATATAATAGTGAGTGGGAGAAAAGGGACAAAAGAGGAAAAAGAATATATTCTTGCTGAGGAAAGAAGAATATAAGAATTAGCAGGAAGAAAAAAGATGACAAAAGAGTTTAGGTGGAAAGTAGGCTCTGGCCAAGAAGAGGTTGGTGGTTTTTTTCTGAAGGTAATTTCAAAAAAGTTCATATACAAGACTAAGTGGAATAGAGTTAAGAAGAAAATGAAAGGTATAAAATTAGATGAATAGCATTATTATTATTATTATTTTTAAAAAAAGGAAGACTAGAAAAGAATGAGAAAGCTGGAACTGAAGCTTAACGCTTAAAAAAAAGTTGGTTTATTCATTGTTTAAGCTAAAAAGTTAAGTAGATTTACAAATAGGGCACTTTAGGGAGAAATGGAAAGTGAGAGGTTTCAGTTTGTCTTCAGGATGGAGAAGGTCACAGAAGAGGCTGGAGTAATGAGATGAAGAGTACAGAAGGGAGGTCTGAGGGAGCAGGGAGATACAAAGAAATTGTTGGGCAGAAAAGGAAAACATTTT
Organism: Myotis davidii; assembly: GCF_000327345.1. Classification (NCBI taxonomy): domain Eukaryota; kingdom Metazoa; phylum Chordata; class Mammalia; order Chiroptera; family Vespertilionidae; genus Myotis; species Myotis davidii. Next base: position 112,585 of record NW_006293440.1, on the reverse strand, counting down.
AAAAAGTGCAAACTGAATAGGCTTTTCTTAGTTAACGGGAGGCCAAATTACCTATTAAGAGTAAGAAATCAATCAGAGATGAATCAAATAAGACTTAAATTTAAAGTGGATAGCATGAATTAAATCTAAAACACAAATATAGCCTCTTAACTGTTAAAAATAGTTACTTTGGCATTTTGGGGAAAAACAGTAGGTGGAACACATTTAACCTCCATCCCTCTCAGAGCTATATTTAAACAATAGCGAAGTATATAGGGAGAAAGCATCGGAGAGGGATCAATCGCAATAAACTTTGGAAGCTAAAAAGTAGGCAGATGCCTGGTAACTGATCAGCAGTTACCTAACAACAGTTCCTAAACTGTCAGCATGAAAGACCCAGAAGAGAAGCACCTGGCTTGCAATGTTGTAATCTTAAAAAGCTCGGGAAATGACACCTCTGGAAGGAGGAAGGGGATGTGGCTAAAACAGGAAGATTGGTTGAAAGAATGTTTAGTAGTTGATGATGCGCAACACTCATCCATATGCTGTCTCTACCATTCCATACAATAGTGACTTCCTATCCCATCCTGGCAGAAAACTAGAGATTTATTTTCCAAAGCGGGTAAAGCAGGGTGTCTGGATGGAGGAATCCCACATCGACGGTAGGCTATCCAATAAAAATCCTGGGGAATAAATGAAAGTTACATAATAGATGCTGAGATCTGCTCTTCTCTCTCAATCTTCTTACCCCTCACAGGCCCATACTCTTTAGGCAGAGAACAGAATCATATACAATGATTCTTTTCTGAGGAATCTGACGAACCAAAGAGAAAAGACTAAAGATATTGATATTGGGGGTTCCTCAGCACAACATCCTAGTCAGATCATCTTTTATTTTATTCCATAGTTTACAAGCCATATCCACAAATAGAGTTTCCAGCCATCATTTAGTGTCTTACTTGTAAATAAAAGCAAAGAACCAAGGATCAGCAGGCATTTGTAGAAAGCAACTTATATGAACAGATCAACTGTACAAAGAGAAGAAAATTAGAAGGGATTACAATTATAAAACAAGAATAGCATGCTACAAAAAAAAAAGAAATAAAGAGGAAGGGAAGTATTCTTGGTAAAAAATATAATAACAGAAATAAAAAATTCACTGGTTATTAAAATAAGAAAGTCTTCCAGAAAAAATCATTTAAAATATCCAAAATATAAGAAAATTAGATGACCAGGCCATGAGGGCAATATATGAATAAAAAGTTCTAGAAAACAATGCAGAGAAAACAGAGGAAAGAAAATAATCAAAAAAATAAAAATGTTTTACAGAACTTAAGGACTTAAGTTTCCAAAATGGAACATGGCAAAGGCCTAAGAAGATTCTGCACAATGGATGAAAATGGACCCAGAGCAATGTCCATCATGAAACCTTATAATACTGGGGACAAAGAAATGATTCTATGAGCTTCCAGAAAGGAGAGGAAAAGATTTCACAAAATCAAAATAGAATAAAAATTCTGAACTGCATTGGATACTTGAATATCAATACTAAAAATTCTAAGAGAAAATGATTTCCAATTAAGAATTTATATCTAGCTAAATTAAAAATCAGATATAAAACCAGGATAAAACCATTTTCAAATATGCAGGGATTAAAATAATTTACCTCTAATATACACTTTTTTAGAAGGCTACTGAAGAATGTGGTCCAGCAAAATAAGGGAGCAGACAAATGAAGAAAATAATCCTATATAATAAAAGGCTAACATGCAAACAGACCAAATGGTGGAACAACTGAACAACCAGTCGCAATGATGTGCGCTGACCATCAGGAGGTGCTCGCAGAACATGGCCGGCGTCGGCAGCAGGCGGCAGAGCATGGAACATGCCCCATGTCAGCTGTGGTGGGATGGTAGAGCAGGTGAGCGGGGGCACCAGACCAAGGCGGGGCGCTGGTCGCTGCCATCGGGGCGAGCCTCTGGTGGTTACTGAAAATTATTTGCTCCCGCACGCCACAGTCCCGCCTGGCACTCAAACCTGCCACTGGCGCCCGGTGTTGGCCCTGATCATTCAGTGCTGTTGGTGGGTGCGAGTGGCAGCTGCGGGCCCCGATCACCCCTCAGGGCTTCTCCACCCCTCCGGCTCCTGAGGGGTGACTGGGGCAGCAGCTACTGCTCACACCCGCTGATGGCGCTGGCCCTGCACAGAGGATGGGCCGAGACCCGCCCCTGTGCCCACCGCAGCCTCGTGACCCACAGTTCCTTTTAAGGTTCACGAATTCATGCACTGGGCCCTTAAGTATCAAATAAAGAGGTCATTCAGCACAGGAATAAATAGAGAAAATCCCCAGGATGAGAGCTCTGCAGCAGACTGGATGAGCAACAGTCCCGACTGGAATGGACCAAAGGCTACAGGGCAATTTTTTTTTTACATAGATTAAAGTTAATAGAATGCTAATGTTTAAAGATATTGAGAGGAGCCCTGGCCAGTGTGGCTCAGTTGGTTGGGTGTTGTCCCATGCACTGAAGGGTCACTGGTTCGATCCCCACCATGACACATGCCTGGGTTTCATGCTCAGACTGCAGTTATGGGGTGCAGGAGGCAGCCAATCCATGTTTCTCTTTCACATTGATGTTTCTCTCTCTCTTTCTTCCTCTCCCTTCCTCCTTCTCTAAAATCAATAAAAATATATTTTTCAAAAATATTGAGAGAAAATTAAGCCACCAGGGAAAAGTCTGAAGAAAAACTATTAAAAATGATATATAGAAGAAAGAAAACATACCCATAGTATATTGCACAGTTCTCCTGTAAATATTACAAACATGGTTCTAATAATATACGTGGTGAATATTGATCAAGCCAAAATCAGTATAAGTTACTATAAAATTAATAAAGTATAACTATATCCATCCATCCATGCATCCTCTCTTTCATGTACCCACCTACCTACCTACCTACCTATCACTTTGTTGGGAGAAGGGGAATTCAGAAAAGATCTAGGTGTGTGGGAGGGCAGAGGGGTGAAGGAGCTAAAATTTTATCTTCCCCATTGGGAAGCCAAATGGTGACAGCTAAAATTATAAACAAACAGTAATGCAAATCAAGAAGCAAGATAAACATGTAGCTGAGGGATTTGAGATAAATACTAAAAAGATCAGCTACAAGAAAAGGAAGCGGTTGCCTTTGGGGAATAAGGTTAGGGAACTGTTATATTTTGAAATGGCTATTTCTCCTCATTCAACTATGACCATATGTGGTTTTGGTAGTAGTAAAAAAAAAATTAAAATAGGGGCATTTCAAAATTGAAAAATACCTATTGAAAGCTGATTTGAAAGCCCATTTTTGTATGTCTAAATTTTCTAAACAATAGTTATTCATCATACAACGAGACTGGAAGCTGTTAAGAACTTTAGCCTTGGATTCCAGTGCCTCAGAAAGTGGAAATGAAGCCCTCTCAAAATAAAGAGCTATAAATTCCAGATATGTTGCCATGGTAACTGAACCACTTTAATAAACTTCATGTTTGCCTAAAGAGCTATATTTACCATGATAAGCCTTTCAAAAAGTACATGGCAAGTTGGAGTCTTTTTAAGGTACATTCATTTCCCATCCACTGCAGACTAGTCACTGTACCCCAGCATCAGATGCATTCCGTGCCTCTTCATAAGAAAGCCATTTCAACCAGAAACTGCTGACTCCTTCCAATCCACTGGTTCAGAATAATTTATGGTTACTATTAATTTTATAAAGTTCAATCATATTATGGGCTAAACCGTCTCTTGGGACTAAATTTAGTAACAATCATCTTTGTGATATTGCTTCCTAGGAGAAAATGCATTTGGAGAACCAAAATAACTATGTACAAACATACTTTAGGATTATTTTAGGGTCATAGGTTGGGATTACATAGATTTGCATCCTAAAACATACTATACATGCATTCTAACTATTCTGATTTTATTCTTTTTTTTTTTTTATCCTCACCCGAGGATATTTTTTCCATTGACTTTTAGAGTGGAAGAGAGAGAGACAGAGAGAAACACCTATGTGAGAGAGACACATCGATTTGTTGCCTCCCACATGCCCCTGACCAGGCCTGGGAGCCAGCAACCGAGATATGTGCCCTTGACAGGAATCGAACCCAGGACCCTTCAGTCCACAGGCCGACGCTCTATCCACTGAACCAAACCAGCTAGGGCCTGATTTTATTCAGATTAAAACTATCACTTCATTGTCATGTTTTAAGTCATCTGAGCAGAAACTTGCTTTCAAACTATCTTAAGTGCACATTAAATGGAATGGCAGGTTCTATTAATGACAGCTTATGCTGGTTCATATTTTATAGAGGTAACAGAAAATGCATGTACTGACTATTCTATTTTATTTTATTGAAACTGGCCTGTTAGTAATGTGTTTGTTAGTCAAAAATCTCATTTAAATAATTAAGACTACCCACTACATCTCATTTAAAGAAATGTAGAAATGAAGAGAATATGTTGTAAAATTTGTTTCTTACATTTTTTTCTCAGTGACTAGGTGCGCATCATGCTTTCTGAAGTAAGAGAATGTAAAGATTACATTAAAGACCCGTTGAAAATTACTTAATTTTTTTAAATAGTCAGTTTTTAATCAAATAACAAGAAGGAGAAAGAAAAAATGAAAAAGACATCAAACCTGAGCTATGACAAAAATTCTCTCCTTGACCAAACGTTAGTCTTCTTGACTAGGCCTTACCCTTGGCCTTGAATCTGGCCCGTCCTTGCCAGGCCCCCATAGTCCATTCTTACCAAAAATTTTGCTAAGTCAGTTATTGAGAACCCCCACTTTTAAAAAAAATATATTTTATTGATTTTTTACAGAGAGGAAGGGAGAGGGATAGAGAGTTAGAAACATCAATGAGAGAGAAACATGGATCAACTGCCTCCTGCACACCCCCTATTGGGCATGTGCCCACAACCAAGGTACGTGCCCTTGACCGGAACCGAACCTGGGACCTTCAGTCCGCAGGCTGACGCTCTATCCACTGAGCCAAACCAGTTAGGGCGAGAACCCCCACTTTTGATAACTGATCAACTCTTGATATCTGATCAAGTTTTTATTGCCTACTTTTGATGTCTAAGTTCTTGATCTTTCTTTAGCAAGAATGCTATTAGGTCAGTTTAGCAAGAATCCCCCTGTGCTGGATGTCTCCTCTTAGTAATTTTCCATCCACCAAACCCCTTATCCTGCTAGTTGGCTACCAATCCCCACCTGTCCTTGTATTCAGAGTTGAGCAAGCTCTCTCCTCAATTTCAACAGAGTTCACTCCCATTGCAATGATCTTGAATATCAAGTCTTTCTTACCATTTTAACAAGTGTCAGAATAATTTTTTCTTTAACTGCTATAAATTCTAGCTAAGGGAATATGAGTCTAAAAGAAGCTCCTCTAAGTTCTGAAGTCCTCAGACCCCAGACCAAATGGAAGTTTTGTTTAGATATTTGTGGGCACATACTTTCAGAAAAACTCTTCAAGTTCTTTTCAGTCAATAAGAGGTGAATTGTGACTGGTCTAAGCAAGCCTAGCACTTTCATTCCCCTGCAAGTGATTCTGACAATAAGAAATGTGGAAAATGTGCTGCAGGCTTCAAAAAAACCCTCACTGACAAAGGGACTATGGGGAAAGCTTTTCATTGCTTTAGACATTGTGGCCTGAGCCCGGTACAGGAAATGAACAGTCATCTTGGGGTTATGATGGAAGCCACCGAGGACAAGTGGTAAACTGGGTCAACCAAAGGACAAAGACAGAAACCTGGATTCTAAAAACCCCCACAAAAAACAGCTTTATTGAATATAATTCACAAGGCATAATTCACCCATTTAAAGTGTATGATTCAATTTGGCTTTCACCAAATTGTGCATCCATCAATGGTTCTTTTTTTAATCATCACCTGAGGATATGTTTTTACTGATTTGAGAGAGAGAGAGAGAGAGAGAGAGAGAGAGAGAGAGAGAGAAACACTGATCAGTTTTCTCCCGTACATGCCCCACAGAGGATAGAAACCGAAACCTAGGCATGTGCCCTGACCGGGAATCAAACTCCAACTTTTTGGTGTGCAGGACGACACTCCAACCAATTGAGCCACTCGACCAGGGCTGTTCATGGTTCTTAACTTAGAAACCATTTCATCAACCTGAAAAAATATTTTTAAATCTGGCAGAAGACAGCCTTCAGGGAAAGACTGGTGCTTTGGAAATTTTCACATGGCCACATTTTCTCATAGAAAACAATAGTTTCACTTCCAAAGGTGTTCGGGTGAACCACTGTGAATGTTATTTTACCTTTAGGCAGATTCATGACTATATCTATAAATAGGAATCTAACACTTCGAATATATCTAATCTTTTGACATTAACCAAGTTCAACAAGCAGCCCACTTTGCACTGAGAAGCGGAAGGGCTACAAAATAGTGCACAGTGAACAACTCCAATTTAATACCTAACCAACACGATTTTACAGAAGAACCTGGGATATTCAACCTTCCCATAAAACTTTTTGAAACAAGATATAATAAAGCAATCACTCTATCTAATCATTCTGCCTAATATAGAATAGGTGAGCAAGGATATTCCCATTAATGACATACTCCGCTGGGTTTACTCAAATTTAGAGAAAGTTAGAAAGTACAGTGGGGCATTGACTTACGAGTTTAATTCGTTCCGAGACCGAGCTCGTTAAGGAGCTCGTTAACTCAAATTACTCTAGCAACTCAATGCAAAAAATCGGCGGAGAGACAGCTGGTATCTCAAAAAACTAGTTAGTTGGGACACTCGTAAGTCAAGGCCCCACTGTAAAGCCAATAGTATATGGACTTCTAAAAAAATTGTTTTCATAAAAGTTGATTTCGTGGTAGTTTGGTGATAAAAGTCACTAATCACAACAGTGAATCTAAGTCTTTTAAAACTGAATTCAATTGTAAAACATTCTCAATTTTTCTCCTAACTCCACCCATTGGTGATCAACTTTATACTACTAAAGTATACATGAATAAACTTTATAAGTATACATGAATATACTTTATTGTTAAAAAGTATAACACATAGAACATGCAGGTTTTAAAATTCTGTATCTTCTCCATGCCTGTGCAAGGATGCTGAAAAATCATTAACTGGGAAATGGGCACCACTTTAAACCCACGGTCACTAACAACTATTATATGTATTCAGCTATCTTATGGGAACGGTAGCTAAGTGCATGTACTCTTGAGCAACACCCTTAAACTGTCTTAGTTTCTCCAACCATAAAAAGGGATAAAAAGTACCTATTCCCCAAAGAGTGGTGGTGAGAAGTAAATGAGTTAGCGCATAATATGAACTTGGAATAGTGCTTAGGACATTGTAAACATTGTAAAAGTGTTAGATATTAATATTACTATAATTCTCCAGTAAATTGCAGAAACAACTTCAACCTTTATCACTTTCTATGAAATCAGAACCTCTGTCCCCTTGGCTCTCAAACTTCCCACTGTCCAGAGAAAATAGAATTTATTATCTGAAAATTCCATTGCCTTTTCTTACTTTTATTCATCATAACTTCCTTCCCTTTTGTAACAAGAGATTTTTCTTTTCTTCTCTAAGGCAAATCCCTCTACCTGTGGTTCCAAACTTAACCATTCCTGATACCTCAAAATCCTTACACTGCTTTCCTTCTTAAGGGGAAATTGCAGTTTGACAGAGCCTTCCTCCATTCCACAGTCCACTCTTTATTCCCTCCTCGAACATGAGAACATTATTGTTTTATTCGCACTTATTATCACCGACCATCTTACTAATGAACAGGAAGGAGGCAGACTGTGCCTGGTTTGGAGCAGAGACCCTTTCCTGAACAGCAGTGGCCCAGGAAGCGATGCGCTCCCGTCTCACAGTATCCCAGGCCCTGTGCAGCAGAGCCGATCCCAGTGGCCTCCTTACATCTTGCTGCAGATTATAAATAGCATTCTACCTGCGTTAAGCTGCTGAGGCGAAACAGCAAAGAGGAAACACACCTGGTGCATAATGGAATTGTGTCTAAAGCAGTCTGCCTTCTGGAAAATTTTTAAGGCACGAAGGAATGCTGCCATTCTCCAAATAACAGAAATTTAAATTATGGGATGGTTTAATCATAGAAAAATAACTGGTATTTCTCTTAAAATGGTCTTCTCTAAAAATGAGATGTTGTTGTAATGTACCAGAAAATAGCTAAAAGTTGGCTAAGCCATACTACCACTTATATCTGTTTTTTTTCCTAGAAGAGGGAATCTAAATCTAAAATCTAAATCCCAAATCTAAAAAATCTGTGCATTTGTATACACTGTATTCTCAATAAGTATTAAAAGGAATAATAATAGTAATATAAAGGAAAATTAATTTTAATAACCTGAGATCCTTCACTAATAGACTTTTTAACAGTGACACTGATTATTTTCATTTCCTTTTAGTGTTTATCATAATTATTTACTGCTTATTATCATTCTTAAACTTCTTATCATTAAGAGATATCTAAAGAAGAGATCTTAATCCTATCTAATAATAGACAAACAGGGTAATTGACTATACCTTCAGTATGCCTCCCATTGGCTAATCAGCATGATATGCAAATTAACTGTCAACAAAGATGCCGGTTAATTTGCATATGTAGGCGTCCAGCGGCTATTGGCTATCGGAGCCTGCAATCACAGTTGAGAGGTCCCTTGCCCAGGCCTGACACCTCAGTCAGAAGTGTTAGGTCTGGGCATGGGCGGAGCCACAATGGTGGGAACCAGGGGGAAAGCCAGCGATGGTGGGGAGCAGGAGTGGAGCCCACGATTGCGGGAAGCTGAGACCTAATGCCTCGGTCAGAGGCATTAGGCCTGGGCAGGAACGGAGCCAGCAATGGCGCGAAGCAGGTGTGGAGCTGGCGATGGCAGGGAGCTGGAGGTCCCCTGCCCAGGCCTAATGCCTCTGACGAAGGCATTAGGCCTGGGCAGGGGCAGAGCCGGCAATCATGGGGAGCTGGGGGTCTCCTGCCCAGGCCTAATGCCTGGGCCACAGGCGTTAGGCCTGGGAAGGAGCAGAGAGGGAGATCGTGGAGAGCTGGGCAGGGACAGAGAGGGAGATCGCAAGAGCTGGGGGTTCCCTGACCAGGCCTAATGCCTTGGCCAGAGGCATTAGGCCTGGGCAGGGGAAGAGCTTATTTGCGGGGAGCTGGGGGCCCCCTGCCCATGGCATTAGGCCTGGGCAGGGGCGGAGCCAGCGACTGCAGGGAGCAGGGAGGGAGCTGGTGATGGTAGGGAGCAGGGGCAGAGCCAGCAATTGCGGGGAGCAGGGGCTGAGCCCACGATTGCGGGAGCTGGAGGTCTCCTGCCCAGGGCTAATGACTTGGCCAGAGGCGTTAGGCCTGGGCAGGGGCGGAGCCAGCGACTGCAGGGAGCAGGGAGGGAGCTGGTGATGGTGGGGAGCAGGGGCAGAGCCAGCAATTGCGGGGAGCAGGGGCTGAGCCCACGATTGAGGGAGCTGGAGGTCTCCTGCCCAGGGCTAATGACTTGGCCAGAGGCGTTAGGCCTGGGCAGGGGCCAAGCCGGCAATTGGTGTGAACTACAGAGGAAACACCTTTTCTGACTGCTCATTGGCTTAGCTCCCTGTATGCCACTGGTAATATTCTTAGTAACTTGGGTAATAAGAATCCAAATAGGTGATCTAGGGTTTTTTACCACACTCCTGAAGAAAAAAAGGAAGGTCCGCTGCTAGAAGGCTAAGAAATGTCATATCCTGTCCTAGCTGGTTTTGCTCAGTGGATAATGCCTCGGCCTGCCCACTGCTGGGTCTCGGTTCAATTCTGACCAAGGGCATGTACCTAGGTTGCAGGCTCCTCCCTGGCCTGGGCCCAGGTCAGGGCTCATGCAGGAGGCAACCAATCAAAGTGTTCCTCTCACTTTGATGCTCCCCAAGGGGAGCAGGGAGCAGGGAGTAGGATATTTCCTGAGGGCTCCCAGTATGTGATAGGGGGCAAGCTGGGCTGAGGAACCCCCCGCTCCAGTGCACAAATTTTTGTGCACCGGGCCTCTAGTAAGAAGATAATAAATTAAGAAGATAATAACAAACATACTTAAAACTTATACAGTCTCTATCCTCCTACGTACAAGTTCTGAATCTCAAAAGACAGACCAGCATAAATGCTTTTACAGCACATGGAGAATATACATCAGTACCATAACTGTACGGGACTTTAGCACTGCATATAATAATAATGATCATATCCGTATAACCTAATTTGCTGACATGACCTAGTTTGAGGTGCTGTATTCCTGTCTGCCTAGAAGACACTGTAGGACATGAGAAAAAGAAGAGAAGATCAGAGCAGAGCAGGCAACCTATCCTGGAGCTCTATGAACCTGAATAGAGGGAGACACATTTGTTGGGAAGGCTTCAGACATAACTCGGCCTGGAGCAAAGGAAGAGGATCGATGACCCTCAGAGGTTCTTTCTAGCTCACTGTTCTCTAATAACAGTTAATGAACAGTGTTAAAATAGTCATATAAATGGATGTGGGAAGGATTCGCTTCCTCAGAAGAGCTGACAAGAAAAAGACTTTACCCATTGTTTATTATATAGTGATAATCTTTTAAAAATTAAATACCACAAACATTGCCTGGGTGGTTCAGTTGGTTGGAGCATCATTCCATATATCAAAAGGTTGCAGGTTCGATTCCCAGTCAGGGCACATACCTCAGTTGCAAGTTCCATCCCCAGTCAGGGTGCATATGGGAGCCAAGAGGTCAATGTTTCTCTCTCTCTCCTTTCTTCCTTTCTTCTTCTCTCTCTAAAATCAATACACATATCCTCAGGTGAGGATTAAAATAATTAAATACCACAAATAATTAAGATATGTGTCTCCAAATAGCATATTATATAAGTAACCATATACTCACACAAATGCATTTACTTGAATACTCATTATTTTCTTCAAAAATCTTCTTACTCTTGTCAAGGTTTTCAAATTTAGATAAACTACCATTAGATTTTTATCTTTAAACTAGAAGCCTGGAGCACGGAATTCATGCACTGGAGGTGGGTGGTCCTCCAGCCCGACCTGCACTCTCTTGAAGTCCTGCAGCCCTCGCTTCTTACCACCCGCCTGCTCCCTGCTCCTTAGCACTGTCGCGGAGGTGGGAAAGGCTCCTGCCACCACCGCTGCGCTCGCCACCCATGAGCCCGGCTTCTGGCTGAGCAGTGCTTCCCTTGTGGGAGCGCGCTGACCACCATGGGCAGCTCCTGAATTGAGCATCTGCCCCGTGGTGGTCAGTGTGCATCATAGCGACTGGTCGTTCCACTGTAACAATTGCTTAGGCTTTTATTATATAGACTAGAGGCCCGGTGCACAAAAATTTGTGCACTGGCAGGGGAGGTGGGTGGGAGGGTGTCCCTCAGCCCCACTTGTGCCCTCTCACAGTCTGGGACCCTTCAGGAGATAACCACCTGCTGGCTTAGGCCCGATCCTGGAGTGGCAGATGGCAGGCCCGATCGCTTGGTGCCTGCCCCGCCTCCCCAGGTCACACACATGGCAGGGCCGATCTGGGACTTGGGGCACCGCCCCGGGTCGGGTTGCACACAGGACACCCGTATGGAGGCTGGGCGGGCTGGTCAATCACTGCTGCACCACCTGGCCACTCCGGGTCAGGTTGCACACAGACGCCTGCCGCTCCGGCTCGCAGATAGCAGGCCCGGATGGCATCAGGGCAGGTGGGATGGCACTGTCCTGCCCCACTGCCCCAGGTCGCAAATAGCAGGCCCAGATGGCGGTGGGGTAGGTGGGATGGTGCTGTCCCGCAGTGCCTGCAGTATGCAAATTAGCCACTATCTTTGTTGGTGGTTAATTTGCATATCGTGCTGATTAGCCAATGGGAGGCATAGCAAAGGTACAGTTAATTACCATGTTTGTCTATTATTAGATAGGATTCCTCAACATAATTGTTCAAATGATTCAATAAAGAGAAAAGTATTTAATATGATGCTGCACAGTACAAAGAAATCTATTATCTAACAGCTTATGCCTTGCTGAGTCTGGCACAGATTATACTTAATGGGGGACTGTTTTTCCCAGTTTCACTGAATGGCACAAACATCAACCCAGTTGACCAAGCAAGAAATCTATATTCTACCTTTTCCCTCCCCTCCATATTCAGCCAATCACTAATGTCCATTGATTTGCCATGGTAATAATTCTTGAATTATTCCTTTCCAGTGCGCATGTAGTACAGCCACTGTTCTGGGTTAGACCACCCACTGTGTACTGGGTTACCAGTGTGCATCCCAGCCGGATCCCCTGCCTGCAGGCTTGTTTCTTCCAGTGCATTCTCCCCCTGAAGCTCAAATCTGATCCTTTTACTCTACTCCACTATATCAGTTTACTCAGAACCCTGTGGAAAATTACAAACCATGAACTGTGAGTTTCATGACATGGTTACTGCTCTATATGGTCTCCAGCCTAGTCTCTCTGCTCATGCCCTTCCGGTCAAGGGCATGTACCTTGGTTGCGGGCGCATCCCCAGTGGGCAGTGTGTAGGATGCAGCTGATCGATGTTTCTAACTCTCTATCCCTCTCCCTTCTCAGAATTCCTCCCTGACATTCTATGTTTTAGCCATGACGACCTACTTTTGGTTCCCTAAATATGCCACTTCTAGATAATCTTTGTGAGTTTGCAAAAACTATTCATCTGTCTGAAATATACTCTACCAGCCTCATCCCCTTCCTATTTCACTCCCTCGTTTTTTGGTTGGCTCACCCTCCAGCTGTCTTCTCCCATGTGCTTCCACAGTTTGAAGCACTAAATATACTCTATTATAGTTAAATGTTTATTTTGCTGTCTTCCCAAACATACTCCAATTTTTTGAGAGGTAGATGCTGGTATCTTGTTCACTGTTCCTCCCTGGCACCAAGCAATACCCTTGCTATATAGTGGGCCCTCAATAAGGATCTGCTGAATTCATCAGGAAAACAGCTAAAGAAAGGATTCTTCAACTCTCATTTGCATATAACATAGTAGTCAATTTATAATCTGTGGTAGTTCGAAAATTCATTTACAAATTGGCTTGGGAGAACTCTGAATACATTTTCTCATAAAAACAATATTAAATGTAGTAGATAATTAGCTACCTTCCCAAAATCTATTTCATCTATAATGTAGCTAACCTGTATATTTAAGTTACTATAGACTCTAACTACTGGATAACAATAATGATTCTGGGGGAAATGAACTACTAATTTATGTAACTGGTTGAAGACAGAAGTTCTAATAGGGAGGGAATGAAAAATGACTAAAAACTAGAGATTGGGGGTGGCAAGGATTGGTTGTCTGCTGCCATTAATCTTTGGGAAAATGTTCTAATCTGGATCAACTGACATTTCATCTCTCTTCTATTCCTTCAAGAATCCTAGGAATTAGGTACCAACTTCCTACTGACCGTCAACACTTCAGACTTTGAACAAGGGTTTTCTATATCAGATAGGAAGTTAAAAACAAGGTTCTCATATATATTCTTTTTCCTTAAACAAGCATTCTGTACTCACTATTACATGCGAAAAAAAAGCTAAGCAAGCAAGCAAACAAAACAGCTATTAACTCTATGAAAAACAACAGTTGTAAAAAAAAAAAGAAATGTAATTATAGTCAACTGTGAAATGCTTAACTGAGTCATTACACGGTAAACAATGAACACTAATCAAACCAAAAATTATGATATGGTAAAATGAAGCTGGGTGAAAGTATTGCAAATACTTTCTCCTAATTGTGTATTTTACATTTGCATTTTTATAAGTGTCTTTCATATTTCATACTTTTTTAAGCACTAAAAATTTTAGTTTTGAGTCCCATTTTTTTTCCTTTAAAGTATGTGCTTGCCCTGACTGGTTTGGCTCAGTGGATAGAGCGTCAGCCTGGGGACTGAAAGGTCCCAGGTTTGATTCCGGTCAAGGGCATGTACCTTGGTTGCAGGTGCATCCCCAGTGGGCAGTGTGTAGGATGCAGCTGATCGATGTTTCTAACTCTCTATCCCTCTCCCTTCCTCTTTGAAAAATCAATAAAATATTTTATGTATGATGTGAAATAATGGTCAAGGCTCATTGTTTTCTTTAAGAATATCCATTGTCCTAATACTGTTTGTTGAAAAACTATCATCTCCCATTGATGTACTAATACACGTAAAAATCTAAGTTTTTACTTCTCTAGGATGAATATCCAGGACACACACGCACACACACACACACACACATTTTTTTAAAGATAATTTTCATAAGTTTATTTGAGCCAAACTGGGAACACTGCTGGGAAGCAAGCTCTCAACTGCTTCCCATATTTTCATGACCACATTTTATCTCCACTACTGGCTTATAAACTGATTGAAGGAATTTTCTTTTTTCCAGATACTGTTTTTCTTTTTTTTTATGTGTAGCATTTCCATTTTCCTGTGTTTATAGTTTTCCTATTGCTTCTGAAATTCTCCTTTTCATGTTTATTTTTTCTACTACATCCTTTAACATATTACTCACAACTTTATAAAAATTCCTTGTGTAATAGTTCTACAATCTGGGTCATTTCTTCAATTGGCATTATTGATTGTCTTATCTTTTTAAAAATCTCATAAATTCTATTTTAAAATTTTATAAATTCTATTTAATGCTAGAAATCATATCTAGAAGAACAGGACTGACTGAGATAAATGATGCTTACACCCAGAAATGAGCATGCCTCTCTTCCTGCCAGGGTGATAGTATGGGAGCACTAAGACAATCTGGACAGTATTGAGTTGTATTTAGGTTCTCCTATAACATTTATCTTCAGTACACCAAAAATTTTGAATTTCCCTATTTTGTGATAGTATGAACCCAGGGTTTTTCTAAGTGTTTCAGCTGTATTCTTAGCTTTCATCAGTCCTTCATGTCTACACTATAAATAGGTGTCTCTCTCCCCAAGTAGATTGACCTTGATGATTTCTCAGTGTTAAGTTAATGGTAGGGGACAGAGAATCTCTTGGGTTTCCTGGTAACAAACCGATATAATAAAAGGCTAATATGCAAATAGACTGAATGGTGGAATGACCGGTCGCTATGACACACACTGATCACTTGGGGGTAGATGCTCAATACAGGAACTGCCCCCTGGTAGTCAGTGCGCTCCCACTGGGGGAGCACCGCTCAGCCAGAAACCAGGTTCATGGCTGGCGAGTGCAGCGGCAGTGGAGGGAGCTTCTCCTGCCTCCACAGCAGTGCTAAGGACCCCTCGGGGGATGTCTGACTGCCGGCTTAGGCCCGCTCCCTGGTCCCGGACTGTGAGGGGGTGTAGGCTGGGCTGAGTGATGGCCTCTCAGTGTACAAATGTGCATCGGGCCTCTAGTTCATTATAAAGCAACTCTGCTCCAGCTGAATCTCAGAGATGGGACTTCCCTGCTATTTCTATCCCTTTCCCCTGTGGCAACTAATCTATACCTCATAACTCTGAGTGCTCCAGGGCAGGAAAGATGTTCTCGCCCCTTCTGCAGTAACATCTCTGCCAAGTGCAAGGTCTTGATTTCAACAGGGTTTCCTGCCCAATCTACAGTGGTAGACAGCTGTTGTTCCTACCCAGCCCCCAGAAGCAGCTGATCCTGGACTGGGTTTTGGAGGCTGGGAGAGGGGGTTTGCCTCTCCCACAATGGCTTAAGGCTTTTGCTTAATATGAGAAAAGAGTCCTGGAAATAAGCATGGGATTATGCTTATACTCCACCAACGGGATGCTCTCTGACCTCCTGGTCAGCACCGGGGAGAGGCCAGTAGAAGTAAAGTTTGTGTGTGCAGGTGGACTGCCCATGCCAGGACCCCCAACATTTTGAAATGTCATGACAATCCATGCTCAGCCTTTATAATTTTGTTAAATTTTGGCTTTCTTCTTATCCACTTTTATGGAAGCTACCTTCTTCCTAACTCAATCTGCCAAAGGAAAGAATTTTATATGTCTCATTTCTCAACAAACAAGGAAAAGGAGGACATATTCTCAATCTAAGAAAGGGCATCTATGAAAAACATAATGATAACAAGTAATAAAGTATAATTAACAGAGAAAGACCGAATGCTTTCTACCTAAGATTGGCAACAGGCAAAGCTGTTCAATCCTATCACTTCTATTAAAAATTATATTGTGTGCCTTTAGTGCAACAGGCAAGGCAAAGAAAAGACATATGGATTACTGGGAAAGGACAGAAGTATCTCTATGTGTAGACAAAATGACACTCTATGTAGAAATTTGCAAAGAATTTACAAAAAAGCATAGGAACTAATAAATGGAAAGGTCAATATACAAAAATCA
>NW_006293440.1:94708-95500 GCF_000327345.1 Myotis davidii | reverse complement strand
CCCCCCTGTATAAAAAGTTTGAGGACCCCTGAGTTAAATAGACAGACTCATAGATGGAGAGCAGGCAGACAGCTCTGGGTGTGGGAGGACTGTTAGGGGTGGTGGTGGAGAAATTGAGCAAAAAAAAAAGAAAAAGAGAGAAAGAACTCATGGACATGGACAACAGTCTGGTGATTGCAGGGGGAGGTGGGTGGGTGGAGTAGAAGAGGGTATGGGAGAGATAAATGGTGATGGAAAAAAATAAAAGAAAGAAATTAATTGAAAAATAAAAGGTACATAAGGAAACTATTTTAGGAAACTATTTTAAGGAAACTTTTAAAAATTAATTGAAAAATAAAAGGTACTTGTAGTGGTAATTACCTGAATACACACACACACACACTCTAGCGGCCCAGTGCACGAATGCGTGCACCTTGAAAGGAACTGTGGGCCACGAGGCTGCAGTACGCACAGGGGCAGGTCTTGGCCTATCCCCCACGACCTTGCCTGGCCCCTCCCACCAAGGCCCCCGCACCCACCCTCCCCCCCATCCCTTGTCTGCAGGCAGCCCCTCTCCTGCTGCCGCCACTCACACCCTCTGAAGGCATGGAGAGATTGGGGCTGCTGCCAGCAGCGAGAGCGAGCGCGACTGCTACCCCAATCATCCCTCAGGAGCAGGGGGAGTTGGAGAAGCCTGCAGGGGTGATCAGGGCCTGCAGCTGCCGCTTGCACCCACTGACAGCGCTGAGCAATCAGGACCAGTGCCAGGCACCAGCAGCAGGTGTGAGCGGCAGCTCAGGCGCCAACTGCAGG
>NW_006293440.1:88383-94698 GCF_000327345.1 Myotis davidii | reverse complement strand
TGGGCAAGACCACGGCACATGGGAACAAAGCATTTTCAGTAACCACCAGAGGCTCGCACCGATGACAGTGACCAGAGCCTTGGTCTGGTGCCCCCGCTCACCTGCTCCACCATCCCACCACGGCTGGTGCCCGCCATGTTCTGCACACACCCCCTGGTGGCGAGTGTACGTCATAGTGACCCGTTGTTCAGTAGTTCTGGGTGCTCTGTCATTTGGTCTATTTGTATATTAGCCTTTTATTATATAGGATTTGTTAAGCCTCATCAATCTCTACATTTTAAAAGAAAAAATTTCACTGTATGTAAATTGTACCTTAATAAACCACACTTTAAAAATCATGTTATAAAATATTTCAGAATTGGAGAGGGATAGCACTCCTTAGGAGGTTTTTAAGTTCCACATGGTGGTGGAAACAACATGTGATGAGTCTAATTCATGGGCAAACTGAGATTTAAAAACTAACACTTAAAAAAACGTTTTTTAATCCTTACCCGAGGATAAGTGTGTATTGACTTTAGAGAGAGAGAAAGGAGGGGAGAGAGAAACATCAATATGGGAGAAACATTGATTGGGTGCGCACCCCAAATGTGCCCTGACCAGGGATTGAACCAGCAACCTAAGTATGTGCCCTGACCAAGAATTGAACCTGCAGTCTTTTGGGGTACGGGGCAATGCTCCAACCAACTGCGCCACCTGGCCAGGACCAAAACTCTAACACCTTTTAGACAAACAGAACATCCACACGTTTATGTCTGTAGGGAACTAAAAACATAATACCGATAAAAAATAATTGAGAAATTAAAAAGATTAGTTGTAGCAATTATGCAAAAGAACCATAGAAAAGGCTGAGAATGAAGATGAATATATGTATGTCCTTTAAAGTATAAAATACCATCAAAGTGTACCCTTTTATTGGAAAGAGTCAATATATGGATAGTAGTTTAATGGTGTTCAATATACTATTGTTTACTTTGAATATGTCTAAATGTTTTTCATTATAAAGAGTTAAAAAATAAAATGGCAGAAATGTTACAATATGCAAATAAGCTGCTTAAGTAAAACCATCAAAGTACATCAAATAATTTGTACCAAGACACACACACGATGGCCCAGCAATGAGTACCTTGGCAATAGCAGTCTGTTTAAACATGCGAGTAATCAACCCCATAGCAGTCTCAGTGGCAACGGAATTTGGAGCTCTCATTAATTTTTCCCACTCTTCAAAGCTGGCATTCAATTCCTGTGTGGGAGAAAGCAACAGTGTTTAGGCATGAAGCATAAAGAACAGAACAATTAATGCAGTAATGAATCATGTCCTAACTTCTTTTATATATATAAAAATATACAAAGAAAATTCCCTAAGATGCCAGTGTGTTCATTTAAAGACATGGAGGCAACTTAGTCACGTGTTCACACCAATGGCAGAAACTAACGATAGGCTGTAGGTGAAGACCTTTGCTAACATCATAAACCAAACAATTGCAGCTTCCTCTCCAGGGAAAACATTTTGTAAAGTAAACATAAAAATTTAAATACATAAGAAAAAAGCGCAGTGAAGATGTATATGGTAGCAAAGTATTTTTATAAAAAGATATGATGTTACTTAAATAAAATCAAACAAAAGACTTGGGGGATATTAGTTAAATAAAAATATAATATAATCATACATTCTCTTATTTTTCTTTCAAATGCTAAAATAGTGGATAAAGGAAATTGGATTATTCTTATTTTTCCAATAACATATTGCTCAATGTTTATAGAATGCTTACTCTAAGATTTCAAAACAAAACAATGCAATGAATGATCTTTGTCAACAAAGTTATGCCAAGATTTGAAGAAATTTCAGAGAATATATAAGCATTGCACTACCAAAAATGTATATAAAGATTTGCTAAATACAATTTGGCTTTCTGACATGTTTAACTTCACATCTTACATGATCACAGAGTTTTAAGATTGCAAGAATAGGGCTGTATCTAAGTTATTTTAAAGGACAGCTACTTATACTTAAAAATAAAAAAATCCTAGAAGAAGAAACACAACTTCCCTTCCTTCACACCCTACAGAAACTCAGAATTCTTAATACTAAATCTTCGTTGTAATTGAATTACTTTTTTTCTATATTCAGCAGAAATAAACTTTTTAATCACTAGGATACTGAATCTTTTCACATTATATGACTAAAGTTAAATTCTTCCTGCTCGGTTCTCAAAATAATACAAAGCCAATACATATGCTCTATTAATTAAATCTATTTTAAGAAAGCAGACTTTTCCTCCTGTACAATATGAAATATGTACAACCTTTATTAGTATAGTTTAAAATGATTTAAAATAAGACTTTCAATCAAAAAGGGTTCTCACCTTGGCTGCTGCTGATGGAAGGTCAAAAGGAATACACTGTCTGATTTTAGGGGGCAGCTGGGTTAAAACGTCAGTCTTTAGCCTTCTAATCATTATGTCACTTAATAACTGATGAAGTTCATTAAGATTTGACGCCCCTCTACAATCCCACTGAGACCTTTTACCAAAATACCTGTTAATATGAAGAAAAGAACATGCAGTAAGAAAACAATTTATCCAATGTGTTCTTCCTTTAAATGATAGGAGCCATGGCACTGCTTTTACTGCTATTTTTTTTAATGCAAATTAGTTTCAAAAAGCTCAGCTTGAGAAATAGTAATGAGTAAGGTTACACATAACCTTCAGCTATAGGAAATACTAGTGTCTAAACGTACTGTTTACACTGAGTTCATGCCAGGCTGGGTGAACTGGTCACTCGGCTGACCACTGGCAATTCTGCATGGGTTCCCAGGGCAGGCAGTGAGTTTATCAGAGGTAGCCCAAACTAGGCATTCACTCCCAGTACCCCAGCCAGTCAGCAACAAAACCACCTGAAACATCTCCACACCCTAGGAGGTATTATCTGGCACCCACAGCAAAGGAAACAAAAAACAACAACAACACACTGTGAAAGAGAGAATGGGAGGATGCACTGTTTACTGGTAGAAGTCAGTGCAGACAGACACTGACTTGGTAAAGAAGGGAAGCTACAACTTAAAATGCTTGCAAAGGTAACTTTCCCCCTAGACCTCCATGAAAATCAGGAGTTGGATGCACCAAGGACTGTGGACAGGTGTTAAGGCAAGAGTTGAAATATAAATATTTAGATCTGGTGGATTTACTCAACTTAGGCATCAGGACAGCTGGCCTAAAAACATCCCTCTATCACTGTGACAACTCAAACATTTCCCCACAAAATTCCCGATCGTCTTCAAAGGGACCATACTATTAAAAATGAGCTGTTAGAGAATAATTAACAAAGGAAAAATTCTTGTTAGGCTGTATTATCATATCAATACATTATTAATATTTACATCATTACTAATATTAATAATTAAATAACTAATTTTAATAGGATTTTGGTGGTATTTTAGCACAAATTGGTGTCAATTTGAGAAAGTTAAAACTTGTAGACATAAATTTTGATAGCAAACATACTAGAGTAGTAAGACAACATTAAAGACATATACCGTACTTGCATGTAAAATCAATTAGAAAAGTACAGTGAATGAATGGAGCTACAGTATAATAAAATGAAAGACACCATTCAGTTGTCATCAATAAGAAATTTACTTGTTTAAAAAGAAACTGTTAGCATAAGAAAATTCAATCAGTTTATTTATAACTAGAGGCCCGGATTCATGCACAGGTGGGTTCCCTTGGCCTGGCCTGTGGCTCTCCAACATCCCCTGAGGGGTCCCGGATTGCGAGAGGGCACAGGCTTGGCTGAGGGACCCCACTGGTGCACCATTGGGGCTGTGGGACCGCGGGAGGCCTCCAGGGCATGTCTGACCCATCTCACCCAGTCCTGATCGGCTGGACCCCAGTAGCAAGGTAACCTACTGGTTGGGGCATCTGCCCCCTGGTGGTTAGTGTGCAGTCATAGCTACCGGTTGAATGGTCGAACGGTCGCTTAGGCTTTTATATATACAGATTGTTATAAATTAAATCATTGATACTTGTTCACTGAAATGTCTTTACTTTCTTTAATGCTTTATAGCCCCATTTTATATTAAAAATACACACACTAATGAAAATGAAAAAATATTGGCCAATACCCAATTCTGCCACCTAGTTTACTATTCACAATCATATACTTAGGTACATTTTGACTTCATGGTAAAAATCTGTAATGTTCAGAACTACCAATGATGGGAAAAGAGATTGGATTTGGTGGGGAGGGTGGTTGAGAATGAAATGTTTGCAATTAAAATGGATTCTTAAGCACACTCTCCATCTATGTGACACATTCCAAAGCTGTACAACATACTTGGCAAAGTCTTATGGCACAACTGTTCCACACGGGCACTGACAGCACACAGGTACCCTCTAACAGGCCACTATAGGCCTCACTTGCCTCCTGCAGGGCACCAAGAGCTGTGCTCCAGAAACAGGTAAGAAGTCAGAGCATCTAATCTCACAGGCCAGCCCCAGGCCTGGAAGGATGAGATCTCTTAGTGTTCATGTTTAAAATTTCCTTTGCTCTCAATCTCTTCACCCCTCTCGGTGGTACAGTAGCCAGTACAAACCATGGTTTCGACTCAGAAATCTTTTCTCCCACCCTCAGCCTCTTCTCTTTTAGCTTGAGTCAGACCACTAGAGGTGGCAGGATTCTACAGAGTGTTGGCAGCACCAAGTGCTGCTAACCGCCCCCGCAAATTTGGAGTGCAAAAGAGAACTAAGAGGGGAAGGGAGCTGGAAGAGGTGCCACCTATAAACACTGATCTCTTGCCATTCAATTTGATGCTTATTATATTATGGAATATCCTAATCTGTTTTATTTAACAGCTTTATTAAGATACTAGAGGCCCAGTGCACGAATTTGTGCACCGGTGAGTCCAGCTGGCCTGTTGACAGATATTTTGTCATGTAAAGCATATATTTGACCAAATACTAGTATGTGCTTTAAAAAATTTTGTCGTAGTTTGTGGCTTGTACATTCATTCTCTTAACAGTGTCTTTGGAAGAGACCTTTTCAGTTTTGAAGTAAAAGCACTTTCGTCTTTTATGGTTCATGTTTTTTTTGTACTCTATATAAAAACCTCTGCCTAACCCAAAGGTCACAAAGATTTTCTCCTTTATTTGCTTAAACATTTTTTATAGTTTTATGTTTTGTATTACAAGCCATATTTAATTGGTTTTTCAATTTTTGATGTATAGACATAAACGTAAAATTTACCATCTTAAGCATTTTAAGTGTATATCTCAGTAGTACTAAATACATTCATAAAGTTGTGCAACCATCACCACCATTCATCTCCATAACTCTTTTCACCTTTTAAACTGAAATGCCATACCCATTAAACAATAACTCCTCATTGTTCTATAGCCCCAGTCCTGGCAACTATCATTCTACTTTCTGTCTCTATAATTTTGAATACTCTAAGTACCTCATATAAATGGAAGCATACAGCATTTGTCTTTTGGAGACTGGCTTATTGCATTTAGTGTAATGTCCTTAAGGTTCATTCATGTTGCAGCATCTGCCAGAATTTCCTTCCTTTTTAAGGCTGAATAATATTCCATTGTATGTATAAACTACAATTTGCTTATCTATTTTATCTGTTTTGATGGACATTTAAGTTGCTTCCACAATTTAGTTATTGTAAATAATGCTGCTATGAACATAGGTGCACAAATATTTCTTCAAGTCTGTGTTTTTAATTCTTTTGGGTATGTACCCAGAATTGAAATTGCTGGATCATATCAGCCCACTGCCTTCTGAACTCCAAAGTTTCTGATAAGAGACTTGCTGCTAATCTTTTTAAGTGTCCCTTGTATGTGATGAGCTTTTTTCTTGCCCCTTTCAAGATTCTCTTTGTCTTTTGAAGATTTGACTTTAATATCTCAGTGTGGGTCACTTTGAGTTCATCTTAATTAGAGCTCACTGAGCTTCTTAGATGTTTTAAATACCTGAAAGCAGGTATCTGGGTTTGTTTGGCAGCCAGGCAGCTGAAGCGAACAGGAGGCTTGCTTGCTCCAGTGATGGAGGAAGCCAAGGTTCACTGCCTGCCGCTGCCGGCCTCTGAGCTGCACTCTAAGAAACAATGTTGCAATTATAGAAGCTAAACAAACCCAGAAACCTGCTTTCAGCCAGCCGGGCCTCAGAGCTGGAGCTGCAACAGTGTTTCAATTATAGAAGCCAAACAAACCTAGATAACTGCTTTTAGCAGCCGAGATCTCAGAGCTGGAGCCGAGCCTCAGAGCTAAAGCCAGCTCTCAGTTCCAGTGACAGCCATAAAAGGTAAAAAAA
>NW_006293440.1:81647-88212 GCF_000327345.1 Myotis davidii | reverse complement strand
CTCCCTGCTGGCAAGTGGACATCCCCTGAGGGCTGCTGGACTGCCGGAGGGATGTCTTATTGCCATCTTACGCCCATCCCCCCAGGGGGTGGGCCGAAGCCAGCAGGTGGTCATCCCTGAGGGGTCCTAGACTGCGAGAAGGCACAGGTTGGGCTGAGGGACCCACTCCCCCCCCTCCCGAGTGTGCACAGGCATTTGTGCACCGGGCCTCTAGTCTGTATATATAAAAGGCTAATATGCAAAGTGTCCTCGTGGGAGTTCATCAGGAGACTAGGAGTTCTATCACTCTCTATGACATGCACTGACCACCAGGGGGTGGCAAGGAAGGAAGGAAGGAAGGAAGGAAGGAAGAAAGGAAGGAAGGAAGCAGGCAGCCAGCAGCTGGGGAAAGGATGCCCCAGTCAGCAGCCGGCAGCCAGGGAAGGGAGGCCCCGGCTGGCAGCTGGAAGGCCCTGATTGGCCCTGATTGCTGGCCAGGCCTAGGGACCACACCATGCACTAATTTCATGTACTGGGTCTCTAGTACCTAAAGAAAAACCATCCAGACTGAAGTAGAACAGAAGCTATGGGATGGGAGGCCTCCAGGAAAAAGAAAAAAGATTATTTATGTGCTTGTAAGACCTTTCGGAAGTTGACAGAACTGCTGGTGTCTTTGAGTAAAAAAGAAAAAAAGAAGTGATGGCTATATAGAAAACCAAAAGATTGGGGATGGGGGGAGAAATAATTATATGATTAAAAGTCAACCAAGAAAGAAACAGTCAACTACTTGATTCATTAGACAATGTTAATTTATTTAACCCGTTTATTCTATTTATTCGGTCAATATAAACATGGACACTGAACTACCAAATAATTCAAACACTGGAAAGAGAATGGAAGGAAGGTGGTGTGAAGGGGGCGGGGGGGTTGTTAATTACTGCTCTTTTACCTTTTAGTTTTGTAATCTGGACAAGTTACTTAACCTTTCCAAATCTCAGTCTACTCTAGATAATACATCTAAAATACATGGACAGTATCTTATATATAAAAGGTAATATCATGTAGCCCATGAAAATGATATATTTTAGTTATT
Source organism: Myotis davidii (assembly GCF_000327345.1). Lineage (NCBI taxonomy): Eukaryota > Metazoa > Chordata > Mammalia > Chiroptera > Vespertilionidae > Myotis > Myotis davidii. The sequence continues at coordinate 87,140 of NW_006293440.1, read as the reverse complement.
GATATAGAAGATATCCTAAAAATAGTGCTACATGAAAAAGCATATTACAGAAGAGTATATATAATATGGCTCTATTTAGATAAAATTGTCTTTCTATCTATCTATCTATCTATCTATCATCTATCTTTATGTACTTAAGCAGAGAAGCTACCTAGAGGGAAAGTTATCAAAACACATTAGTAATGGTTATCTCTGCACAGTGCAATTCTAGTTGATTTTTTACTAATTAAAATTTTTTTCTTTGTTTGATTTATTAAATATAAATGATTTCTCCCAAAGCAGTAAACTATCTTATAAATTAGTAAAAATAAAGGAAATAAACTTATGAAGATAATTTTAAAGCATGAGACAAGGTGATGCTAAGTGAAATTAGCAGATGATAGCATTACAATCAGGTTCTATTAAAACTATGTAAAAATTATTAGATCCACAGACAAGGTAGACATAAAGAAAAAATGAAAATAATTTACTGGTTACTATAGTTAGATTATGGTATTTTTCCTTTCCAGTTTTATTGCTACAGTGTTATATATTTTTATTTTCAAAAGTACATATATATGAGTATGTATATTTTATAAGTTCTTACTCATATTACTAAAATCTACTTGCCTATTAAGTTTCACTCCTTGATAATAGCTTTGCCCTCTGAGGCCACAAAGACAAAAGTCTAATTTCTTCAAAATGACAGATCTTTAAATATTTAAAGACAGACTCCGTCTAGGTCTTTTCTTTAAAAAAGAAAAGAAAATTCCTACAGGCTTTCTAAGATCAGGCACTATGTCTTTCTCATCTTTCTATTGCAAGCATCTCTGAAATAATGTCTTAATTAAAGCAGGCAATCAATAATATTAGGTATTTGTTCAGCTGAATATGAAATCCCCTCATTATTCTGGTCACCCTTCCCCAGATATGTTTTCATCTGTTAACATGCTTCTTAAAATAGGACTTACAGTTCCCTCTCAATTCCTTGTATTCCTTCCTCCAATGGCCTTCTAAAATCTGCTCCAACCATTCATTCCACCCCTAGAGCTATAAACAGTGCTGAAAAATAGCTCTACCTGATAAAGTAAATTAGTCCACCTTTTCATTTATACCTACTACATCTGTACTATTTCATCAGGACCTACGGTCAACTGACTGCTCCACTCTCACCATCTCCACAAATTCCTTCCTGCCTTCACACCCATCCTCACCTTGTTTTGATCTCTGAGTCCATACATTAGCATTGTTATGATCAATATAACATAATTTCACAGTCTATACATCAGAAGCTCACGTGGGAAAAGAATCTTCAATGAAGCCTTCTCCAAGCCTGTACCGAGGCTGCTGGGGAAATTGTACCTTAGAAAAGACTGCTTCCTCTATAGATCTAGAATTACTAATCTCAAGTGGTTACTCAGTGCTGTTACCAATTCTAAAACACTAGTCGTGTTACCTCATTCTCCCATTAAGCAAAATTTCAAACCATGTCAACATTCATCAAACTTTTAACCCTCTATGTTTTCCATTTCTCTGAACACATGACTGTCCTTCCTATTTCACAGAGAAGATAAATCACCATATCCAAATTCCCTAAATTTCCCACCACCTCAGAAACTATTATATATTTTCAATAATAACATGCAGCCATAAAAAGAATGAAGTTATTTATATATACCAAAAAAGAACAAATAAGGACAGCGCAAAACATTTATGTTTTTAATATACTACCACTTATGTAAAAATATACACTTGCTTGAAAATGCACACAATTTCTGTGGGAAGATTAAAAACTAAATATAGAAAATAAAAACTACATATAGTTGCTTAAAGGAGGGAAACTGAGGTGAAAGAGATTTTTCAAAGTAAATACTCAGTACTATTGGTTTGGAATTTTGAACCATGCGAAAATATTGCCCCCCAAAAATAACAAACAAAACTAGTAAATATAATCGTGTACGTCCGTTTCATGCTTTAAAATCCCACAATGCATGGGCTAGGAGGGGGTAGCTAAAGAGTTATTATTTCATGGGCACAGAGTTTCAGTTTGGGATGATGAAAGAGTTCTGGAGATGGTGGTGTTTGCACAATAAGGTAAATGTACTTAATGTCACTGAACTCTGCAGTTAAAAATAGTTAAAAGGGTAAATTTTCTTATGCATATTTTATTACAATTAAGAGCTCCACAATACTGAAAATTAAAACACAAAACAAAACACTCTCCAATGCTTCTTACTGTTATTACGATCAAGGACAAGACTCTGACCAAGACACCATCAGCTCAAGAATATTCAACTGAACCAGATTTCTTTTAGTTCCTCAAGGCATCTTCCTGGGATGCAAACAGGGATCCACCACTGGCAAGATGCTTCCTTCTGTCCTTTGTACTTGATCAGTTCTCTCTACTAAACTCGGCCATAGCATCCTTTACTTCCCTTTTATGACTCATCACAACTATAATTTCCTAGTTAGCTGAATTAAAAACTCAGTGAAGGTTAGGACCATTGAGTCTTGTTACTGAATGTATATTGGATGCCCAGCATATGGCATCATATATAACAGATAACCTATAAATATTTTTTGGATGAATGGATTAATTAAAAATTAAACCATAATCCAGATGTACTCTAATCAATGAGTGGAGTAGAGCCAGGCCTTACTCTGTTTCTTTAATTAATGTGTCTTAATATTACTTTATTTTTATCAGTTATGACAGACAGTTGACTTCCATTTAGTGTAGGGTTATTCAAAACCATAACTCTTTTTGAACTGAACTACTAATAATAGGTGGGAATTTCTCAAATCCCTTCCACACAAAATAGACTTTCTAAGCATAAGTGCAGAATTTATGCTATTAATTTTTATCTAATTATTTTTCAAACTTGTCTCTGCCATATAGGATATTAACTATTTCTCCCAGATTTGAATCATTTGCAAATGGAATAGACCTGACCTCTATTTAGCCATGGATGAGAATTAAATGTGACAGTGCTGAGGACGAAGAACTATGCAATTTCATAAGAGACATTTCTTGAAGCTGACAATGACCTATTAATTAACACTTTGGGGGAAAGGCTATAAATATATTTAATATGTATTACTACCCAGAATTTTCCCTCTCATAAAAATTTAAACAACTATTTCTCCTATGAGGTGAATCCAGCACAAAATAACAGTGATAAAGAAAGTTTAGGAAAATTTGATAAATGGCTATAAAGATATTCTGGGATATTCTTAACCTTCAAGCATGACATCAGGGAAGGCAAGTATGTCCTCCCACAGTGTGGCTTTCGAAAGTAACTGATGATAACACGGTGCTTGGCTGGATTATCTAGGTGACCTCTCTTTCTATGTAAAAGGACATTTATTGAAGTTACCATTCCCTAAGACTTTCTTACTTTCTCAGTGAAAAAGTAAGAGGAAGTCAGATCCAGGGCAAGCCATTAAGCTCAGCAGATGTCTGCAAAATGACAGAGGGGGCTGGGTGATCTAAGTGCTAATGGCTGACAACTGAATGTGCTGCCTTTTCCAAGTCATATTTGTATTTATAGCTTCCTCTAAATATAACCTAGGAGAGTGCATGATGTAAGGGATTTTTGGGTACGGGATGTTCTGGTTGAGTAATACTCTCTCTGTGCCTCTCAAATCAAAGGTGGTTACCTATACCTAGACTTCTCCAAACCACATTCACATTAGCATATTTGTTTGTTATCACTTATTTTTTTAATAAACTTTATAATGGCAAAGTTATATTTTTGCCCAAGCTTCACTTAACTCTATTTTGAATATGGTCGTGACATTTCAAATATGAAATGAGTCTAGAACTGAATAACTAATTTTGCTTTCTGCAAAATTATAGTGTGAAAATGACACCTTCATAGAATCAAAACATTATGGGGGAAAATTAACAATCCACAGACTAACTTAGAATGGCAGGAAGTGACTTGATTTGAATCAGAGTCTATGAAGTCATAGTGCTTTCAAAGTAAAGAAGTAAAGGAATAACATAAAACTTTTGAAATGGAATCTGGAAGAAAATGCCATTTGAGAAGCACAATAATCATCTTGAAATGGCTCTCTCTAGTAAACAGGAAATAGCCAACAATCTCCCCATCATAAAGCACTTCATAAAGATAATCTTTTCTTTGAAACAACTTTGGTATTAATAACCAAGAAAGGAACAGGCATATACTTCTGCTGTTTATGACAAGTCCTAATCCAGTTAGTGTTTGCTTATGTAGGCAAACTTTGACATTTATAGTCTGCAGGAAATGTGAGTAAGTGCTTGCCAACAATATCTGGTATCATGCCTATTTGGCATTGTATCTTAAAACTATTTATTATTTATGTAGAGAAGGACTGAATTTTTAACAGCAACTTTGTGCTAGGGCACCTTAATGAATTCTTTTTTGTTTTGAACATTTTTCAGCTGATCCTTTCAGGTCTTGCAAATGAATAATATCAGTGGCAAATAGTGATAATTTTGCTTTTCTTTCCAGTATTTACCTCTTATTTTTCTTTTGAGAAACAACTGATAGTACCTCTAAAATAAAGGTAAATTGTGGTCACAGTGAACATCCTTGCCTTTATTTTAGTGTTTCATGTGATGTGGCGTTGGGCTTAAAAACATACACGCACACATATACATAAACATATATATCGCACCCTATCTAAAAAAGAGGGAATATGCTAATTGACTGCCCCACCCTCAGAGATGGCAGCGCCCACAGCCAATAAAGAGTGAATATGCTAATTGACTGTCCCATCCTCAAAGATGGAGGCACCCACAGCCAATAAGGAGGGAATATGCTAATTGACTGTCCTGCCCTCAAAGATGGCGGCACCCAAAGCCAAAAGATGGCGGCGCTCAGTCCCCTCAGCCCCCAGCCACCCAGGGTCGCCCGAGGCTCAGGTAACCAGGGCTGGCTAAGGCTTGTGCTGCCAGCAGTGGCAGCAGCAGAGGTGTGATGGGATGACACCTTCCCCTGATCGCTGGGTCGCCTCCCGTCCCTGAGGGCTCCCGGACTGTGAGAGGGGGCAGGCCAGGCTGAGGGACCCCCTCCAGTGCATGAATTTTCATGCAGTGGGCCTCTGGTATATGTATATACAGTTATAATTACACTCACACATATATACACCTTAAATTTATTATTAAAGACTATATGTCATCAAGAATGGATGCTGAATTCCATCAAATTACTTCTCAGCATATATGGAGAAGATAAAGTTTTTCCCTGAGTTGTTAGCATCGTAAATTACATTAACACTTTTCCTAATATTAAACTACTAGAGGCTCGGTGCACAAAAATTTGTGCACTTGGGGGGCAGGGGGGTCCCTCAGCCCAGCCTGTGCCCTCTCGCAGTCTGGGACCCCTCGGGAGATAATGACCTCCTGGCTTAGGCCTGCTCCCGGGTGGCAGAGGGCAGGCCCAATCCCTAGGTGTAGACCTTGGTCAGGCTCAGAGCAGGGCTGATTGGGGAGTTGGGGCGCCGCACCCTGTCATGTACAGAGCA
>NW_006293440.1:64318-81357 GCF_000327345.1 Myotis davidii | reverse complement strand
GAGGCCTGCAAGGGAGGCGGGGAACATTGGAGTCCTCCGTCACTGAAGCAAGCAAGCCTCATGTTAGTTTCAAGCTGCCTGGCTGCCGGCCGCCATCTTGGCTGACAGTTAATTTGAATATCTCGCTGATTAGCCAATGGGCAGGGTAGCGGTCGTACGCCAATTACCATATTTCTCTTTTATTAGATAAGGATGCTTGCAGTCCTTATAAAAATTCCATTTGCATATGGTTAGTATGTTGGGCCTTTTAATTAGTTTCTGGATTATACTAATATTGAAGATTTCTACATTTACAGTCTTTGGTAGAAAAGGTCCTTGTTTTCTTTTTTGCTGTACTATCTTGTCTGAGGAACTCATATCACAAAGATCTGATTTTTATATTATGCAAAGACTTACAGTATATCAACATGAAAAAAAAGCCAATAAATTTAGTAGAATGAAGGGCAAAGAACATAAACAATTAACTGAAAAAGAGCACAAATGACTTTTACATGTATAAAAAAATCTTGACTATATTTAATAACATAAGAAAACAAATATGCATTAAAACTACTCTCAGATCACATTAGGAAGATAAAACATTTATATTAGAACATGTTGGCAAAGTGTGGGAGACAATCTTCCTGCTGGTGGGAATATCAATTGGTATAACTTGTGTGGAGCATAATTTGTCAAAAAATATATAAAATATAAAAATACACATGGCCTTTTTACCAGCAATTCCACTTGTATAAATTTATCTTACAGATTTATTCCTGTGTGTGACATGAAATATTAAAATAGCTAATCATTATTGAGTTCTCACTATGTGCCAGTCACTGTTCAAGCCCTTTATAAATATTAGCTCATGTCAGTTTCATAATAATTCTGAGGCAGAAATATCATTCTCTGTTTTTAGACCTGAAGAAACTAAGGTATAGGGAGGTAAAGGTACTTTCCTAACATGAAATATCTGGTAAACACTGGATGTGAAAATAAAACACTGCTGATCTCCTGTAGTCTCCCATGCTCTTTGCCACTACACTGACTCTAACCATGTGCAAGTTACTCATTGCTGCATTGTATGCAACAGCTATATTTCAAAAACAAATGCCGATCAGCAGTAGGCTAGTTAAATTAAATACAGTGCATCCAAACAGTGGAACGCAAGCAATATTTAAAAAGAATGCCAAAGCTCTTTCAGTAACTGATTGGAAGAATCTCCAATACATGAGATGAAGACAGCAAACTGCAGAACAGTGTGTAGATTATACTACTGTAGATGTAGAAATAAAATGAACTATTATTGTGTGTGTATATATATAATCACGTGTGCTTTTTCATGCATAGAGTACCTCCAGAAGAATACGTAAGAAACTGCAAACCCTGGTTACCTGGAAAGGGAAATGGCTGTCTGTCACTTTCCCATAATGTGCATGCTCAGCCAGTCAATACAAAAAAAAAAAATCATTCCAAAAATAAAGTAAGTGGAAGGTTAAAAATGAAGAAAAATTGCCATTATCTACTCCTTTTTTAAATTTCATACATAGGTCATCACTTACATAAGATTTTATTTGAAGAAATTATTCCACAAGTTTGAAAAACACTGGAACAAGGAATGACTAATCAAGCTGCATGTGCACAGTAAATATGTGAGGATTAACGCTTATAGAAAATAGTTTGTCTTACCTGACATGTGCGTTACAGTATCTTTTGGCATATTCAGTCCATGTTCCAAATTTTTGTGGAAAGAGAGCTTCAATCTGCATAAAAAGCTATAACAATGCAAGTGTTCTCAATATGTTGAAATATTATTAGTCAATTATTATTACAATGATAAATCCAGTTAATAAAATAATAAAAAGTAAAAAAGGAAATCTACCTCTTCTTCCTCAAGGTCCCTCCTTCCCCTCCACCCCCCATTCCTGCCATCCTGCTCTTCAGAGATAACTGCCATCTTTTTGTTAAACATACATTTATGCATTTTCTATGTCTACGTAAGTATAGGTACATATTCTCTCTCATTCACATGAATAGGGTCCTATTATACATACACAACTAGAATTTGTCCCCCCAAAACATGTCTTCGACATAATGCACATATATATTGTTTTTTTAACTTAGTTTTTAAAATTCTGAGCAATGTATTATAACAACAAAGCTCAGTTTAAAGGTTACATAGTAACCCATTGTATAGATGTACTGTAAAATGTTTATTTAAAAAAATTTTTTTTTATTGATTTCAGAGAGGAAGGGAGAGGGAGAGAGAGAAACATCAATGATGAGTGAGAATCATTGATCGGCTGCCTCCTGCATGCCCTTCACTGGGATCGAGCCCACAACCCGGGTAAGTACCCTGACCTGGAATCAAACCGTGACCTCCTGTCACTGAGCCACGCCTCCTGGGCCATACTGTAAAATGTTTAAACAGTCTCCTATTAATGGATATATAGGCGGTTTCTAGCTTTTATGTAATTACAAAAATTAATGACAATGTAGGTCTGTATGTGTATGTGTGCATATATAAATACACTAGTATATATAGGTGAAGGTATATGTACTACATCTACATTTATCTATCATCTATCCATCCATCCATCTGTATTTCTTTTGGATAGGTTTGTGGGTATATGTTAAAAACTGAAATGTGGGTTTAAGGTAAATGCTTTAATAGATAGGGCTTCCCTGGGTTATAATAATCCTTAGACTCATAATAGTTTCACTCATTATTTCTTCTTCCCAACCCTTTAATCACTCCATACCCCACCTGCCTCTCACAGTAGTAAAAGCTAAATCAGACATCACTCAAATGCCTGATTCCTCTATTCTAATTAGATACTCTATTTGGTTTACACCTAAGTTCTCTACCTTCCCAAACATGGATTTTAGAGTGAAAAAGAAACAGAAAGAGGTTATGCAATACTGTATAAAATATATAAAGATATATCTTTATAAAAGATACAAAGTTGATTCAACTCCAATCTTAAGGAGCTTATATTGTAAAATAGGCTGGATAAAATGAAGATTAAGGCCACAGAACAACCAGAAGAACCCAAGTGGTATTTACAAATTTGTAAGGTAAAAACTGTGTGTGTGTTTTATAGCAAATACAAGCATGGCTAAGGATCACATGTAACTAGATAAAAGTCACAGTAAAAGATATATTTAATCATTAAGAGCAGTCTAGAAATTCCCAAAGTGCTCTTTTGGCATTTGAGGAATCTTATTTAACATTTCACAGGTGACTGATTCTGTTTTCTAGGTTGTTTGTTTGTTTGTTTTTTAAGCCCAAGCATAAGGATTTTAGTACCTCTTCAGGCCTTCCCAAAGCGGGAGTTCCCGTCAGAAGAATGGCTCGTTTGGCTTTCTGTACTATCGGCAATAAAACCTTGCTGCGAGTTGCGTTTCTGGACTTCATGTAGTGTGATTCATCCACTATCACTACGCTGAAGTTCTGAGTGTTCAGTGCATCTATCAAAGTCTCTGCATCTGTCGTTAAGAGACCGTAACCCAGAACTGTCACTTTGCTGGTCGATATTCTCCTAGAAAAGAAATTTATGTACTTTAAAAATACTATTTCAGTAACCAATTTATCATAAACAATACAACTCTTTGGGAAGAAATACAAGGAAAAGTAAGAGCAGAAGGTACCACCACTGAAACCCAATTTCTCTTAAGACTTTATAGTCTTTAAATGTAATAAACCCTAATCCAAAATTTAAAATTTTGTTAATCAAATCTAACTTTTTTTGGTTAAATGCTCTTTGGAAGCATTGACATCCAGCAACTTATATTTTAGTAGGACAAGAAGATTACTTTGTGAGAACATTTGCTTTCATGCACCTGTGATCATGAAGAAAGTGGATATTCAAATATTAGTCGGCTATTCTAGGAAGCCTTCCCACAAACAAGATAGCAGTTTCTTAAGCCAGGTGCTACTGGGATTTTGAGCAGGACAATACTTAGTACTCAGGGCTGTCCAGCACCCTGAAGGGCATCTCACATTCCTGGACCCTCCCATTAAAGGCCAGTAGATTCCCTGTCACAATGACAACGAAAATGCCCCTGGCCCTAGGTCGATGAAGTATAAGGAAAAGAGGGGGTTACCACCTCACCCAGAGAAACATTGGGCTAAAGTGATCCCTGATCTTTTGAACTACCTCTATAATTCAAATGTTTATAATATTCTTGATCATACTATAATGAAATTATTCATTTACATATTTATCCCCCTTATTATATCACTCGAGGCCCAGTGCACCAGTGGGGTCCCTCAGCCTGGCCTGCAGGGATCAGCCTAAAACCGACTCTCCGACATCCCCCAAGGGGTCCCGGATTGCGAGAGGGCGGTTCTTGGGTGACACACCCCGGAATCGGGCTCTCTCCTCTCTGGTTCTGGTGTGTCACCCAAGAACTGCAGCTGCCAAGTCACCTCAGCTCGGCAGTCCTGCGTTGAGTGTCTGCCCCCTTGGTGGTCATCGTGCATCATAGCTACTGGTTGGACAGTCGCTTAGGCTTTTATATATATACATAAGATAGGTGAGGGCAGGGGGTGTGTCTTATTCATTTTTGTATGTACAGTGCTATGATACTAAGGGGTTTGTAAATTAAATAGACAAATAAATGCATTGAAAATAAAACATGTCACTTTGCACTTTCTATACACCACCAGTGATGACACAGGAGGGAGTCAATCTTCTGCAGTTCTCTGCCCCCTAACAGAAAAGGAAGGGCTCCTAAACACCCAGTACCAACACAGCAATCACATTTTTTTTTCCATAATGACAAACGCATTTTCAGCCGTGGATAAATCTACTTGATATACAGACTTATTTGATATATACCAATTTTGGCACTTTCCCCCCATAAATACTAAAAAGTTGTTCTTACCCAACATCAGTTTTATTCTGAATAACACTGATTTCTTCTGGATCTAGCTCTGGGATCCATTTTTCTATTTCTTCTGTCCAAGGATACCTCAGAGATGAAGGGACCACTATTAAAAGAGGCCATTCCTCCTTATAAAAGTAAGCGATGGCAATTGCCTGGATTGTCTTTCCTAGGCCCATCTAAATTGAAAATAAATAAATAGATAGGCAGATAAACAAATATGAAGGCTAAAATATTTTGTAAGAAAATATAAAATATTTTATTTAAGAGTATCATCAAAATAATTTTCAAATGTAAATTCAATTATATTACAGCTAATTAAATGTTCAAGATTATGATGACACTTAAAAGCCATTGGAAAAATTATATTATTTTCAAACCATTTTTGATTGAACTTAAGAGACAAAATGACCCCTACTCAAAAATATTAGTATACTGGTTTCATATAACTTAATTTTATAAAGATTTATGTTACCATTTATAATTTCTCCTCTTAGAGAACACAAGAGCAAAATGCCTTACCTTTAAACTACAAAATCATGGTATTTCAAAGCTAAAATAAGCTCTAAATCCTGTACATTTTACAGGGGAAGTCAGCACAGAGTAGTTAAATTATTTGTTCATCTTAACACTTAACTGGTTGCAACACTAGCATGATGTCTGGGGCCCAGGTGTCTGGTGTCCTCCCACTTGATGGTTTCACTCTGACAGTACACTGCCCCATCTCTAAGCTGTACCACTTAGAAATTAGTTACCAGATGAATGTTTATAAAGGCCTCATCCTGTGCACTGCAGTTTAGGAGATGGCCAAGGACTTGAGGATAATAAGTATGCAGGATTTTGGGGTCTTTTACTCAAGTTTTTTTTTCCTTTCTGATATTTTTCTCTTCATGTCCCAGTGGCACAATACATAGTTTGGGAGCTAGACAGAGCAGCTGTCTGTGATAGAAACAGGTATAAGCAGCCTATTTCAACTATGCAGCTTATGGCTTTAAAAATAGAAAGAATTGAACAATCAGTGATGCATCTAGGAAGCTGAGGAAGAAGGGAAAAACAATTCTGCAAGCTATGAATGTACTACTTTATTAGGTTTGGAAAATTCTAAATAATTTCTTACTATTCCCAGCTATCTTATCACACACTTTCCTAATAACATAAAATTATCATTGCCTTTAAGAACTAAACTATTAAACTTAAAATATTAAGTATCAATTACAAAATAAGGAGACATCTTAAAAAGAAAAAATTGGTCCTGAGCCGAGAAGTTTTCAATTTAACCAATGGAAGGGTTAATTTAAGGAGATAATGTGTTGAATACAAGAAAAAACAATGGAAGCAAAGAAAAGGGTATAGTAAAGAGTCTGACTCCATTTTTAATACTTGAATGCTGACAGCTTTTAAACATCATCAGTCCCCTTTACCACTCTCCCCAAATTTTGGGAAGGTGATAAGAAAATATGGGTGCTGCCCTAGCCAGGTTGGTTCAGATGAGCGTCGGCCTGCAGATTGAAGGGTCACGGGTTCGATTCCCGTCAAGGGCATATGCCTGGGTTGAGGGCTCGATCCCCAGTGGGGGGCGAGCAGGGGCAGCCAATCAATGACTCTCTCTCATCACTGATGTTTCTATCTCCCTCTCCCTTCCTCTCTGAAATCAATAATATATATATATGAAAACATGGGTGCTACTTCCTTTGTCACCTGAGGGAAATTCAAGCACACAAGCCTGACCCACATTATGAGAACCCTCACCCTCTAGAGTCTAGACCCACCTGGTAAATCCAATAAAAATCCAAGTTAGTCTACATTTCTTGTTTTTTCAAGCCGCTTTCATCTGCTTATGATCCTACTCTCCCCAGAAAGCTTTATTATCTGAGTAATAAATGTTTCCATATCCTATGGTCATCTGTGTAGCATCATCATTCCTGACATGTGAACCAAATTTTGGAGTCAGAGTCCACCTACCTCTTCTAAGACCACAGCAAAGGAAACACCATTCCTCAATATATGTTAACAAGCAGGCATTGTGATTTATATGAGTTTTCCTTGAGCTTTGTCAGCTTGAGTGAAATCTCAAAATCTGACCAACATGGAATCATGAAAATAATGATTTTTCTGGCCCTAGCTGGTTTAGCTCAGTGGATAGAGTGTTGGACCGTAGACTGAAGGGTCCCAGGTTCGATTCCAGTCAAGGGCATGTACCTTGGTTGTAGGCTCAAACCCCAGGCCTGGTCGGAGCCAGTGAGGGAGGCAACCAATGGATGTGTCTCTCTCACATCCATGTTTCTCTCTCTCTCTGTCTCTTCCCTTCCCTTCCACTCTCTCTAAAAATCAATGGAAAACATACTTGAGTGAGGATTAACAACAATAAAAAAGAGAACGATTTTCTGAATCTGCTTACCTGAAGATAATAGCCTATTCTGGTTAGGGAATTCACCTAACAAATGAGATTCTAAGTTATCTATTATCTTTCCAGGTAACCCCCAATCTTTTATTCAACATCTCTTCACTTAAAAGATCATGTAGATAAATGACTAACAGTATTTTATGGAAATTAGTAAGATACTTATCAACACAAAGTAAAGCAGTCAGTTGCTTTCTTATGTATTTGTTGATGACTGCTCTTTTTGAAGGCATCACCCAGTAAAAGATAAAGTTTGATGGAACAAACTCAAACAAAACATGATTCAAAGTCAGAAAGTAAAAGTATATGAGTGTAATCACATGTTCCCATTAAGGAAAGAAATTACACATAGTATAGGATAGCTGAGTTCCATATACAATTTGCAAATAGGAAAATAATTGTCTGGAATTATTTTTCCCCTAGAAACAAACTTTTAAAACATGTACTTAGATTTCAGTATTTTGCAAAGAATTTTAAATAGCATAACATTCAATTAAAAAAGCAATAACATATGTCAAGTAATTTGGGTATAAAGAAATAACTACACTCAATAGATGGTTCAAAGCTCTTGGCTCTAACTGCACTAGAATTTGTTAAAGTGGAACCATCCAGTGTTTCATCACAATTAAGGCTAAATCACCTATTCAGAACCAAAGTCTTGACTCTACAGTATTACAAGTGTCTAGATAACTACATGAGAAGAATTAAATAGAATGCATTAACTTCAAGGGAACATTTTATCAATGTTTTCAAAATAATAAATCACTTTTACTTTGAGAATAATTTTAGGTTATCTTAATGACTTATTCTATAAAATTATTAAGGGCAATTAAATAATAATGATCTTAAATTACATATATAATTTCAGTTTTAATTTTTTATATTGCGATTGCTTTTATGTACCAATAGTATACAGAAGATGCCTGCTGATTAAAGCCAAGTATCACATGAGCTCATTTATATGTGGAATCCAATGAACAAAATAAACTGATGAACAAAATAGATCCAGAGACAGAATCATGGAACAGACTCTGAAATCTCAGAGGGAAGGTGGGGGAGGGTGGGTAGGGGAGGTGGGAAGAGATCAACCAAAGAACTTGTATGCAAATGCATAACCCATGGACACAGACAAGAGGGTGGTGAAGGCTTGAGGGGGAGGGGTGAGCTAGAAGAGGTCAAGAGAGGGGAAATATGTACTTTCAAAAATAAAGATTTAAGAAATAATTTTTTTAAAGCTATAGCTGCTTGTAACTCTTAGGACAGAGAGGTGGGATTGCCTTAAGAATAGGTGGCCTCTTTGTTCTAGAGGAGGCTCCTTTGGAAGACCATTTCAGGTATGCAGTTTTAAAATCTTAATGAAGAACTAAATTTTTTGCCTGACACCTGACAGTGCAGAGGCCTCCCTTCACACGGTCAAATCTTGGTCTGTTTAGGCCTGATAAACTCTGCTAGCCTCCTCCTGACTATAGCAGATCGACCTAATACATGAAAAACAACAAAACCCTCAAAAAGGCAGTCAAAATGAGGACACAAAGAATCATGCCCCAAATGAAAGAACAGGAGAAATCCCCATGAAAATAGCAAAATGAAATGGAGCCAAGCAACTTATCAGATACAGTGTTCAGAAAAATGGTTATAAATATAACATATAGACACAGAGAACAGTGTGATGATAGCAATCAGACAAGAAGAAGAAATAAAAGGCATCTAAATTAAGAAAGGAAGAACTAAAGCTGTCATTATTGCCAGATAGCATAATACTGCATACAGAGAACCCTAAAGACTTCACCAAAAAACTACTGGAACTGAGAATTCAGTAAATTAGAATACAAAATTAATATTCAGAAATTGATGGCATTTTTATACACGAAGAGAACAATCCAATTTACAATTGCAACAACAACAACAACAAAAAGATATCTAGGAATAAATTTAACCAAGGAGGTAAAAGACCTGTACTCAGAAAATTATAAGATAATAACGAAAGGCCGAAACCGGTTTGGCTCAGTGGATAGAGCGTCGGCCTGTGGACTGAAGGGTCCCAGGTTCGATTCTGGTCAAGGGCATGTACCTGGGTTGCGGGCACATCCCCAGTGGGAGATGTGCAGGAGGCAGCTGATCGATGTTTCTCTCTCATTGATGTTTCTAACTCTCTATCTCTCTCCCTTCCTCTCTGTAAAAAATCAATAAAAAATATATAAAAAAATACTTAAAAACATTAAAAAAAAGATAATAAAGAAAGAAACTGAGCAAAATACAAATAAGTGGAAACATATACTGTGTTCATGAATAGGAAGAATTAACCATTAAAATGCCCATATCATCCAAAGCAATCTATAGATTTCAACGCTATTCTTACCGAGATACCAATAGTGTATTTCACAGAATTTGGACAAATGTTCCAAAAAGGTGTATGGGACAACAAAAGATGCTAAAGAGCCTCAGCAATCTTGAGAAAGAACAAAAAAGTTGGAAGAATCATGCTACCTGATATCAAACCACACTACAAAGCCATTAGTGATCAAAATAGCCCGGTCTTGGCATAAAAACAGACATATAGATCAATGGAACAGAACAGACTGCCCAGAAATAAATCCATGCCTTTATGGTCAACTAACATTTGACAAAGGAGTAAAGAACATACAATGGGCTAAAGATAGTCTAGTCAATAAATGGTGCTAGGGAAATTAGACAGATACATGCACCACACACAAGAATAAACTAAAATTGGATTAAAAACAAATGTTGAACTCGAAATCATAAAAATCCTAGAAGAAAATATAGGCAGTAAAATCTCAGATATTTCTCATAGCAATATTTTTTCATCTCTCTCCTTGGACTAGGAAAACAAAAGAAAAAATAAACAAATGGAAGTACATCAAACTAAAGTGTCCTTGAATAGCAAAGGAAATCATAACAAAATAAAAGACAAAATTTATAAAGAACTTATAAAACTCAACACCAAAAAAAAAAGCAAACAATGCAATTAAAAAATGGGGAAAGGGCCTAAATAGACACTTCTCCAGGAGAACATGCAGCTGGCCAACAACATATGAAAAGATGCTCAATGCCACTAATCATCAGAGAAAGCAAATTAAAACCACAGTGAGACATCACCTCACACCTGTCAGAATGGCTATCATCAATAAGTCAACAAACAACAAGTGTTGGCAAAGAGACGGAGAAAAGGGAACCGTCATGCACTGCTGGTGGGAATGCAGATTAGTGCAGCCACTGTGGAAAGCAGTATGGAGTTATCTCAAAAATTTAAAAATGGAACTGCCTTATGACCTAGTGATTCCACTTCTGGAAATATATCCCAAACCTCCGAAACACACATACCCCTATTTCATTGTAGCGTTGTTTAAAATAGCCAAGATTTTGAAGCAGCCCAAGTGTCCATCAGTAGATGAGTGGGTAAAAAAGCTGTGATACATTTACACAATGGAATACTACTCAGCTATAAAAAAAGAAGGAAATCTTACCCTTTGTGACAACATGGAAGGACCTGGAGAGTATTATGCTAAGTAATATAAGCCAGTCAGAGAAAGACAAGTACCATATGATTTTACCTATATTTGGAACCTAATGAACAAAATAAACTAACAAAATAGAAACCGACTGACAGCTATTGGAGCGGAAGGGCACTGGGGGGCTGAATGAAAAAGATGACGGGATTAAGCAAAAAAATATTAAAAAAACAACCTCATAGACATAAACAATAGTATGGTCTGGGGAAGTAGAAGAGGATAAAGGGAGGAATAAATGGTGACGGAAGGAGACTTAACTTTGGGTGGTGAACACACAATACAATATCAGATTATTTCAAGAATTGTACACCTGAAACCTATATAATATTATTAAGCAATGTCACACCAATAAATTTAATAATTTTTTTAAATGACTATTTCCCACACTCTGGGAAATATATTTCCACACTTCCCTGATGGTCTGGCTCTTCTTCATGGGCATAGCGAGCTTTCTCCTGAAGGGAAAACACTGGATAAGGTGAGGTGTGAAAGGAGGTTGGCCTTAGCGGGCAGCAGGATGAGACAAGGCATCTCTAAGGACAAGGTACAGAGCTGAGGTTGTTAGCCAAACTTAAGTAGGACTATGCTCCAAGCACAGCTTACTGATGTCCATGTAGGGGAGAGCAAAAGAAAAGGCTCTGAAATAGACAGAGAGGCTGGACCTGAGCAAGTGACTTAAACAACAGCCATTTCTCATATGAGCAAGTAAATGTTATACTTTTAATATTATAGTTTTATTCTTCCCAAGTCTCTGGGAAAGTTTTTTTAAAATATATTTTTATTGATTTCAGAGAGGAAGGGAAAGGGAGATAGAGATAGAAACATCAATGATGAGTGAGAATCATCGATTTGCTGCCTCCCACACACTTCACACTGGGGACTGAGCCCATAACCTGGGCATGTACCCTTGGCTGGAATCAAACCTGGGACCCTTCAGTCTGCAGGCCAATGCTATATCCACTGAGCCAAAAAGGCTAGGGCTCTGGGAAAGTTTTATTAGAAGTCACAAAGCTTTACAAACGGGATAAAATATTTTCAACAGATAAATCTGAGTAAGGGTAGATGGATGTTTTTTATAATATTCATATTTTTGCAACTCTTCTATAAGGATGAAATAACTTTCAAATAAAAAGCTGGAAAAAGAAAGTTACAGATCTACAGCACAACCTAGTATCAGTCATGCTAGGAAGGACAAAAACACTGGCCTATTTCAAAAGGAGTGGCCAAAAGAAAATGACACTAAACTATTTCAGACAGTGCTCAAAGAAGAAAAACATCTAAATTATTTGAAAATTATTTTTAAAAGTCAACATTACACTGATACTAAAACATGAAAGGCAGGACAAAAGATAATCAAAGATCAATTTCACATGTGAGTATTGGTGCAAACATTTTAAGTAGTCTATTAGAATAGAGAATTCAGGAGACCATTAAAAGAATAACTTGACCATGAGAAGTTCAAGTCCAGGAATAAAAAGAGTGTTCAAAATAAGAAAGTCTGATACTCTAATTCATAATTCATGTTAATAGATCAAAAAGGAAAGTATCATATGATAATCTTTAAATGTCAAAAAGGCAACTAAAATATTCAATTTTCATTTTGATAAAAGCCCTTTATTACTGAAGGGATAATCCCCCCACATGAGGGAATATATATATCTATCCCATTAATGGAAGAGAATACATTCCTATTAGCATCAGAAACAGGAGAAAGGAATGTGAGATAGAAATATTAGAACGAATAGGCAATAAGTGTATTAGCTGCAGATAATGTGACCAAATACTAAAAACCAAAAGAATCAACAGAAAAATGATTACTACCATTGGTAGTAACACCTAATACCACCTATAGAATTTAGGTAATAGGCTAGTTCCAGGTTATGATGAAAAAAAGTTTGATACTTCAAATAATGAAAACAGAGCAATAAAACAGAAGAGAACACAGAACAGGCCAAATACATATGGGAATTGAGTATGCGATAAAGGTGGCATTTTAAGTCAATGTGGGGGAAAATGGTTTATTCAATTAATGCTATTAGAAAAATTGGCTCGTGATGGAAAACAGAATATGTTATTGGACATAAAAATTATTTTGAGTTGAAGGCACTTAAAAAACAATAAATGCAGAAAAAGCTCACCCTTTTTTGCCTAAAAGCAAGAAATAAATTCTCCTTTTACCAGAGGCAGACTTATCAGCACCAGAGAAATTTGTAAAAAATCTTGTTGTAACTAGGCTTACGCTCCTAGTTACTTCTTCACCACTTACTACCCCTAACCCAAACCCCTTTGTCTTGTCAATTCTTTGTTTAAAGGCATAAAAACTTCCTGATCTGGTCACTTCTTTGAGTCTTCATTCTCTTGTGAAACAATAACATTTGTGTGCCTTTCTCCTGGTAAGATATCTTTGTCATTTAATTTTCAGACCCAGACAGGGACTCTAAAAAGGTCAAGGAAAATTTTTTCCGCCCCTATAGTAACCATTTCAAAAGTAATAAAGCTGGGTCTTTGCCTCACTATAAAATCTCATTTACAGATAGAACAAAATTTTACATATTAAAAAGAAATACATAAAAGTGATAGAAAAAAGTGCATAAAAAGAAAAACTCAGAGTAGACATTTATATTCATTACATCAAATCCAGAAAACATAAAAAATACAAATAGAATTAAATGAAAAATTTAAATTTATATACCACAAAGATAATAAAACAAATGGAAACAAAAAAATTTATAACACAAATGACAAAGGCGAATTTCTTCAATTTATAAAATGTTCCTACCAAAAAGAAAAAAAAGACAATCCAATAGAAAAATGTAGAAAAGAAATGAATAACCAACTCAAATATGTTCAACAAACATAAAAAGATGATCAATCTTACTCATAATTATAGATGAACAAATCAAAACTATGAGAAATGATTTTTTTCACTTATAGAATAAGAATAAAAATCAAAGATTTGATAATATAGTGTTAGAGAACGTTTGGGGAAATAGGCACTTATACACTGTCCTAGGAATAAATATTGGTCTGACTATCCAGCAAGTCCAAGACTTTGAATTTATTCCGGGGCATAATTGCACAGTACACTAAACTGATAAACGGAAATTATGGTACATTGTTTTAAAAAATGAGTAAATAGAAACCTTATTTACAATGAAGTAAGGAGGTGCTACATTGATCTAGAAACAGAACAGGAAGAACTTTTTGTTGGTGGTAGCCCTCCCAGCTTCCACTTCCCTTGGATAAGAGTTTCCTAGCCTTTGTTTTAGCAGCCATGCTCATGGACTGCCATGGGTCCTTTTCCAGATGCAATTCTTTGTAGTTCCCCAATAGACCCACTTGCTGGAGAAATACGTATCTGGCTGACTTCTTGTTTAAGGTCAACAACATCCATACCATTATGTAATCATCTTTTAAAAAATGAGCATATATCTATAGGCTGCTATGGGAAGATTTATTAATCACTAGCTGCACAACAGTATATTGAAAAGAAAAACAGTATGGTGATTATGAATAGTATCATGAATATTTAGACTTTAGAGGGAGAACAGAAGAGGGAGAAAGTGAGAGAAAAGAAGAGAGAAGGGGAGGAAGAAATCAGGGAAGGAAGGAACTGTTAATAGTGTTACCCCTGGAAGGTTGGACTGAAGGGATAGAGAGGAAAGGAAAATACAGGCTGTGAACTTATATTATGTCTTCCATTTATTCCCGCTGAATAAATATTACTTGTAGGGGGAGCAGAAAAGGACAGAGAGAGAAACTTCTTTTAAAAATATCCAAGAGACATTGAAACATAGCTCATTTCTGACAAAATCGGGACATCAGCTGTGCCTTTTTTTATAAAGTCACAGTCTACTGATCTATTCTAATATGTGGTGGAGGGTTTGGAGGAGGGAGAGGGAGGAAAAGCTGGGAGCCAGGAATGAAGACAGGGAGAGAGACAAACTCAACACACATATGTACGTGCAGAATGGGGGGGGGAAAAGGCTTTAAAAAAATTGGTCAAACCTACACAGGAAGATAAGTAAAGAAGCAAAATATGAAGAAACCTTGGGTTGCACGATTCTGTCTCCTATTTCTGCTG
This sequence comes from Myotis davidii, assembly GCF_000327345.1. Taxonomy (NCBI): domain Eukaryota; kingdom Metazoa; phylum Chordata; class Mammalia; order Chiroptera; family Vespertilionidae; genus Myotis; species Myotis davidii. The sequence continues at coordinate 66,473 of NW_006293440.1, read as the reverse complement.
ATGATTATTAGGTCAAGACTCAGTGTTAAGTCACTTTTCCTTAATATGCTTGGATTTTCTATCTATAACAATGTGGAGACTTTGTATTTTATTACTCATTTCAAGGGAATAAGTGGGAAGATGTACAAGGCATAATTTATGTGTTTCCTGGGGAAAAACAATTTCACTCAATAAAAGAAAGAACAACCCCATTATTTTGAGTTTCAAAACACTGAAAACAGCACAATAAGCAGACTATAATGTTTTAGAAGAGTTTTAAGTTATATTTCTAATCTGGACAGCAATCTGTTCTTACCAAACTGAAAATCTTCAGTGATGTTTACTAAAGGGTAGCTTAATATGCCACCCCAAAACATGCCCCCTTAGGATAAGGATCACTTTGAGCTGAGTATCTTTGAGAAACAGCAGATTCAGGAAAAACTCGGAAAATAGAGTAGAAGTTATCCTTTTGTAAGGAAAACTTACAAATCTCTATTTATAAGAGTGTCTCTTTCTTTGTACCTGGAAGGTAGGGATGACTCAAAATCACAAAGAACTCTTAGCAATGGAGAAGGCCCTGACTTAAATCAGCACAACAAACCTTACTCTTGTTTACCTGGTAAATCCTGGTAACTGCCCCCTCATGGATCTTTCTCTTCTGTTTACTAGTAGCTGAAGATGGTATTTAAGGTGGTTGCTTGGGCCAACTCAGGGAGTTTACTCATCATTCCTGAGTATCACTCCATGTACATGAAATATACATGTTAATAAACTTGTTTCTTTCTCTTGTTCATCTGTCTTTTATTACAGGGAGTTTCAGCCAAGAACTCAGAAGGGTAAAGGGAAAATTACTTTTCCTCCTCTACATTCATATTTAATTTTAAGGCGTCACAAGGCATAGTAAAAATGAGATACTTAACTATAATGTGAAATGTTCAGATGAATATGTATTATTCATTCAAACAGTACCACTCCTAGGATGGAATGTGAATAAATAAGAGATAATGACAGAATAATGTGGATTAGTAATGCTCAAGGTCAGAAGTAGATTTTCCTTATATGTTTGTATCTTTTTAAATCTGTTTTATGAAATAAAAATCAGGTGAACAAACTATATTAAGACTCCATTCATTTTTTTTCATATATATTATGGAATTGGTGTCCAGGGGATTTCTTGAAAATAAGAGCCAAACACAACATAGAGAATACAATTATAGGTGCTGAAGAGAAAAAGAAGGAAAGGGAAAAAATACTGGCCCAATCTTTTGCATATGTTCTAGGTTCTGAACTATTGGAATACGAGTTAAAAATTCAGACTTCAGGACACCAACACCCCAAATTCTGATTCAATGAAATTGGACTTTTAAAATAAAAATGTCTAAAGCGCTTCTTATGTGGATGGTTCTCAGGCGGTACTAGCGAATAACTATTCTGAATGTTAAACCTTAGGCACAAAAATCTCAATGCTTTGCCTAATTTTTAGCCATTTTCTCCTGAAGAGAAAAAGAAAGATGAAAGCAGAATGAACACTTTTGGGATTTTACTGTTGAATTTTTTATTAATTCCTGGGGGATCTTGTTCCTTGATTGATCTTCAGTTACAACTCCCAGGCTGGATAAACACAGTGCTTTCTACTTTGTTATATAGTATACAGATTATAAGTCTCAGCTGCCATCATGGTTTGTAATTTGGAGTCTTGATTTCACCATTGTAAGAAATTTTTCAATTCTATATCAATAAATAAAGATCATAATTTTTTGTAAAAATAAAAGAAGAAATTTTTCAATAAATATCCATTACCTGTATGACGCTAAAGGGAAAATACCATTAGTTTGGCTTGAACTTAATCTATTTAGATGAACTAACAATTTCATAGAAAAAGGCTAATTTCTTTTCTTTATTGATTAAAGTATTACATATGTGCCCTTACCCCTCCCCCTAATTCTCCCACCCTCCCATTAATGCCCTCACCCCACTGGTTATGCTAATATGCATGCATACAAGTCCTTTGGTTGTTCGCTCCCTCTTACCCCCACCCTCCTCTACCTTCCCTCTGAGGTTTGAGCATCTGATCGATGCTTCTCTGTCTCTGGATCTGTTTTTGTTCATCAGTTTATGTTGTTCATTATATTCCACAAATGAGTGAGATCATGTGATACTTATCTTTCTCTGACTA
>NW_006293440.1:63442-64039 GCF_000327345.1 Myotis davidii | reverse complement strand
TCCGTTGCCCATTTTTTGATTGGGTTGTTTATCTTCCTTTTGTTAAGTTGTATGAGTTCCTTATAAATGTTGAAGATTAAACCCTTATCAGTGATAACATTGGCAAGTATGTTCTCCCATGCAGTGGGCTTTCTTGTTTTGTTGATGGTTTCTTTTGCTGTGCAGAAGCGTTTTATTTTGATGCAGTCCCGTCTGTTTATTTTCTCTTTAGTTTCCATTACTCTAGGAGTGTTATCAGTGAAGAAACTACTTCAGTATATGTCTGAGATTTTGTTGCCTGTGGATTCCTCTAATATTTTTATGGTTTCTTGTCTTACGTTTAAGTCCTTTATCCATTTTGAGTTTATTTCTGTGTATGGTTTAAGTTGGTGGTCTAGTTTCATTTTTATGCAGTATCTATCTAATTTTCCCAACACCATTTATTGAAGAGACTGTCCTGACTCCATTGTATGCGCTTGCCTCCTTTGTCAACTATAATTGAGCATAATGGCTTGGGGCAATTTCTGGGTTCTCTATTTGGTTCCATTGGTCTATGTGTCTGTTCTTGTACCAGTACCAGGAAGTTTTGAGAACAGTGGCTTTGTAGTATAGCTTGTT